>NW_027360500.1:0-41492 GCF_012295235.1 Primulina huaijiensis
TTGAAGCTTTTATTTTGAAGATAGAAACTGTTAAAAAAATGAATATAAACACAGGCTTAGAAGCTTCTGATAATCTGGTATGATGTTTATTGCATCCATGAAGTTCAGTCAACAAATTTTGTTTCTATTTGGCTTCTAATCAATTAATCATTCATGACATTCTTGTTTTACCCTGTCTTAGGACATCATTGTCACTGCTGGGGTTGATTCAAATGTTGTAGTCTTTGATAGACCTTCAGGACAGATAGTATCTACTCTCAGTGGTCATTCAAAAAAGGTAATCTCAAATGAACTTTTATTTGTCTGCACGTCTTTGCATATTTACTTTTTTCTATGTATTTTATTTCCACATTTTAAATCTGGTGCATATATCTCCTTTGTAGGTCACAAATGTCAAATTTGCAACTGAGGCTGAATTCATAGTTACTGGCTCTGCTGATAAGGTAATTTCAAGGCTCGCTGCCAGAAATTATATACTTTTTCTTTCCAGCTAGATCAATTTAGTCTGATACCTGTTGTACTTTTCTTCACTCTGCTTTGCCGGTTTGACTCAGCTTTTCTCAAAAAAATGGCCTTTCTATGGTATTATATTGGGTGTAGCGATGTATTTTGGGGCGATTAAGAAATAATTACTTTTCTGGAATGTGCAAATCTTCTTTTACTGTAAAATTTCTGTATCTTTACCATTTAGTTGATTGCTGTATCATAATATCGAGTTCTGCAGCAACAATTTGTTTTTGATTGAATGAATTGAACTGCAAAGTCAGGTATATTCTGTGCCTCTTTGCTTGGGATTTATTGCAATGCTGACATCCAAACTTGAAATCATGCGGATTTGCCCTGCCCATTGGTGTATAGCATTCAAAAGTGTGGTTCCCTACTCTAATAAAGTTTTTGAAATTACCTGATTGTTAATGTCTCTCTACTGGCATTTGCTAGTGTTGTTATCTGTCTTTATTCTCTCTCATTTTCCAGTGGTAGTTACTTGAAGCGGGACATCCAGTCTTACTTTTTGGTTCATGCTAGTCACTTCTAAATATTGATATATGACATCAGAATATGCTCACTGGGAGAGAAGGCATTATTGGAGCTTCCCCATGGACACCTTCTACCTTTTGAATGTCTCTGTTAATATAGAGAAAAAGAAAGATATCTCATCTAGATTTTTGAGTTGTTCGCATGAAAGAAAATTTATCTGAAAATAAATTGAACCTTTTAATCATTTTGGTTCTATTCATTTTGTTGCACTTGGCCCAAGTTAAAGTAACGGTGTGTGCTGAATGAGCTTCCTTGTTGTTTATTATATCTTCTAAATTGATGGAGGGTATTAAACCTCAAACCTCACTTCAACCTTCCCAACAAACAAAAAGTGAAGAAAGAATGTAGAAATTGAACTTGGCTAGGAAAAAACTAAATGCTGTAGATGTTTGCACTTTCTTGAATTTAATACTGGCATTTATTCATAATTTTACCCCATAATGCTTAGTACATCTTATTTTTCATACTAATGCCCATATCAATTATGATTTTTACTGTGGAAATTAAGTTTTATTTTCTTTTATTTATTTTTGTCACATGCAACATTTATGTTATCTTCTCTGCAGACAGTTCGAGTGTGGCAAGGATCTGAAAATGGAAACTATGATTGTAGGCATATTCTGAAGGATCATACGGCTGAGGTAATCAATATAATCTCTGCTAATGAAAATATATCCGGTCTGTTTTTACTTGTAATTCTCATAATCCCTTTGATTACTATTGTCAAACATGACACTGTTGGACAAATGGTTGAACTTTTATGCGTTCAACATCACTTAGTGAATGCAGCCAACTGCCAGGCTTATCCTGTTCACTATAAAGTTATCTGAGCCTAATTTGAAGGATTTGATTTTTGGGGCAACCACTATTTTGGCTTGACTAGAACTGAAATTTGAAGAGAAAATCTAAATTTTGTTACTGGCAATGATTTGAAACTGGAGGATTGGCTGTAGAGGCATGTGGGGTGGTTTCATCCAAGTCTCTGTGATATATTATCTAGTAATTGTGTTAACTAGTTCACTCCTTTTTACACATACCTTGATGAAGTTAGTTTGACTTGTAAATTCAAATTCTGTGGTGTTCTCATGTGTGGGGCTGTGACTCATTCAGTATACTGAAAATCTGTTAACTCTGTTGGTACACGTAATGAAATATCACAGGTGCAAGCTGTTACAATTCATGCTACCAATAACTACTTTGTTACGGCTTCTCTTGATAGCACATGGTGCTTCTATGATCTAGCTTCTGGTTTATGCCTTACTCAGGTATGGCCACTATCTGTATTTGTGTTTGGATGTTGGCTGCTCATTTGTCATGATAGCAATGATTTATTTTGTTTAGGATATTCATATAATGTCATACAGGTTGAGGAAACTTCTGGATCTTCTGAAGGCTACACATCTGCAGCTTTTCACCCAGATGGTCTCATTCTTGGAACTGGTACCACTGGTGCTATTGTTAAGATTTGGGATGTTAAGAGTCAGGTCAAATAATTTCTCTTGTGAATATATTTAACTCCTTTTCTCCCTTCTGTTATCATGGACTCTTGTATTTTATGATTAATGTTCAGGCGAATGTTGCGAGATTTGATGGGCATATTGGAGCAGTGACTGCCATTTCATTTTCAGAAAATGGTTACTTCCTGGCGGTTGGTTTACCTGCCTCAGTTGTAATGAATGTTTTCATTGATATTATTCTAGGATATCATTATTGTATTCCAACTTTTAGACTGCTGCTCAAGATGGTGTTAAGTTGTGGGATCTACGAAAATTGAGGAACTTTAGGACTTTCTCTCCGTATGAGGAAAATACACCTACACAATCAGGTGTGATATCTAGTTTGGCATATATTATTTGGTTCTCTATCCAAAAAAAAAAAAGAAAGATTGATACTGCTAGAAACTTGTCTCTTTCTTGGTGCTCGATCTTTAATTTGTTAGCGTCAGCTATCAAGCATTTCTGTGGATACATCTTATGGAAATCTGTTCTGCATTATACTACAAGATAGGTCTCAAGCACTACGTTAAGTTTTTTAGTATGACTGGTGGTTTTTGTATTGGTCTTTTCAATAGTGATCTGCTCTGTAAATTGAAATAAAGGAAAAATGATTATTTCATAAGGTTGCAATTTTGACGTGCAGACAACTATATCTTCTCACACAGTGCTTTTCTTTCTTATTATGCAGTGGAATTTGATCATAGTGGAAATTACCTTGCGATAGGAGGGTCGGACATTAGGTAATCTTGCAAATAAATTACTATATTGAATGGAGGTTGAGACCAAATCACTCAACCCTCTCTTGCAAAACTACTTTAGCTGTAATTGACTATTGCTTTGAAGTTTAATGCCATATCTTTATCCCTGTTAGCCATAAAAAAGTCTGGGTTATTGTTATTTTATTGGTTTGTCATAATTGTGAGTCCATGCTCTACTTTTTCGCATTTCAGAGTTTATCAAGTTGCCAATGTCAAATCTGAATGGAATTGTATCAAGACATTCCCTGATTTGTCAGGCACAGGTTAAACCTCCTCCCTTAACTATCCGATGAATTTTATTTGGTCACAAATTTTTGCGTTGATGTTTCCTTGCAGTGCTTCAAATTAAAATGATATACATATTGCTTTTGTCGATGAACTTTTTAAGTGATCACGTTGCATATGTACATGACTTTCCTTGGATGCAGGCAAAGCAACATGCGTAAAATTTGGCCCTGATGCAAAATACATTGCTGTTGGCTCGATGGATAGAAATCTTAGAATATTTGGACTTCCTGAGGAGGATGGTCCATCAGAATCTTGAAGCAAACATTTGATGGACTTCTTATCATACTTGCACGGTAAAGTTCGATAGATGAGTTCGATGCAGAGCTTACACTTATCGGTTACTATTACTGCCTCATAGTTGGCAAGATTGATCGAATTCTGGATATTTTGGTTGGAAGAAATCTAGAAACACTTTCCAATTTGATATAGCTGTCTTACCTTGGGTCGATATCATTTGTAAGACACAACCAACCAAATCACGAGTAGTCTATTTGTATCATTTTAGTTTGGAGTGATTGTTCTATTTTGTATGAGATTTGCCTGGAAAAGGGAAATGAATTATTTTGACGTGCCATTTATCATAAAACAAAGTGAGTTATACAGCAACAATTTTATTTTGCTTCCTCGCAGATTTTTTAACGTTAGATGATATAACATCATCTCATATATTGGTTAGATGCTTGTCATGTGTAACTTGAAAATCCGCGAGAGGTCGTATCAAGAAACAATTAGTGAACATTGTTGTAATTTGCAACATTATTGTGGTGGCGCAGCCGATAAATTTTTGCATTAGGTCGGTGATTTTGGTGGCCGGTGCCCCGCATGAGGTGAAGTTTCAATCTCTTCGTATACATGTGTTTTTGAGGCTGTGAGATCCATGTGTTTAGATATAGATAGATTGCAGCAGTGGCTGTTTAGGGGGGTGCTACTGCTTTTATGTTAGGATCGAAACACTCTTTAATGCCAGAAAATCATGATCAATGGGATAATAGGATCGAAACACACACTGATATTGGAGAATCATGTCGATGTAAAATTCTCCCAAGGGGTATCAATTGTTAGAATCCCCTTCCCTTTAATTCAACTAATTTGCAGGCAATTGGATCTTCATATTCGATGGTTAGACATTTGGTAGTTAATAATATTGATTTTAGTTATTCTTTTAAGCGTAAACAAACAACCGTTGTTTACAGAAACAACATAATAGATACAAACGATCGAATATTTTATATAAACCATTCAAAATATTAAATTGGGCGATATATGGAGCATTAACTTAATGCATCATTATGATACGAAATTTGTACTACAAGAATATATACTTTAATTATCTATTCACACACGTTAAGGGTCAAATTTCATAATTTGAATTTTTTTATATAATTTTTGCAAAATAATTAAATTATGCCATGACAATTATAATATATTAACACGCATCAAAAGAGTGGATCTAGTTTTTATTATTAATGAGGATAATACTTTAAAAACAATTATTATGCTATGCTATCATGTGTTGCCAATTTTTTTTCCTATTATTTATAATTGTATAAAATTAAATCTTACTCTATAAATATTTTATTTAATAATATATGCATATTATAGACTAGCTAAATTCATGAATTGATCTTGTGTAGTTTAGATTCAAAACACCACGTTTTAAGTAATTCAACAAAAAAATGTATTTTTTTAAAGGAAGTTTACTCAGCTTGTACGTTGAGGTACAACCGTCGATTACACGTCGTATCTTGTCACTCCGAATTATTTATGAAGCGAACATGCTAACAGAAAATGTTCCTTCAAAACTCTCTCTAATGGCGGCACCAGCTTCATCACCAAGCTCAGCTTCCAACTCCCAAGTCTCCGCCGCACATTCTTCTTTAGCCAAAGTTGAGCCGCTGCCGGTGATTTCTTATTGGATCCTTTTCTTGTTTTCTTCTATTTTTACTCACACCCAACTCACTGCACACTTGTATCGAATTTAAATTCTGAATCTTTAATGTACGATTATGATTAAAGTTTTAATTTGTTTTGAAGGATGAATCTAAAGAGATGATGTGTTCCGAGGAGCAAAGCAAAGAGGCCATTAAAGCCAATCGAGTAACTTTTATTTGACAATAGCAATTAATCTTTTTTCCCGTGGGTCATTTTCTTCTATAATACTTTCAGAATCAAGCTTTGATTTTTTGTTTCTTCAATTTTTTTTCCCATGTAAGATGCACATGTGTTAACTTTATTTCTGCTATTACGTGAGCCCAATTCAAATTTCTTGAAAAAAAACAAGAATCCAAATATGGCTTTTGTGATCCGAATTCTCTATGTTTGTGAAGTCTGTTGCCCCCACTTCTGAACCTGTTTTCGTTTTACTTCGATGTTGTTTGCTTACTCGTCTCTGTTTCTTGGCTCCTAGGCGTACATTCTCATCTGGAGTTGGCATGACTTTTACTTATCGTGTTTTTTTCACAGTATTTTGGTGGGAGATGAATACATGGAAAAGTTGAAGAGATATGAGGCTGATTACAAACAATATTTGATGTCGAAATATTTCACAGACAAGACTAGTTTTGGAGGAAATATATTTGATGTGAAAATGAATATAGATGGGCATACTACTACAGCAGCGAGGTACAAAGAGTCCTCAATGCTTTCAAAATCTTTCTTTTCTTGCTACTATACTGAGTTTGCTGCTATCTATCAGGTTGTCTCCTTACCAATCTTATCTGGATCCAGCAAGTTTTGATGATCAGGACAACAAAGGATCAAACTTCAGCAGAAGTACAACCAGCGGCAATTCAGATGGGAAGCCCTTGATTTAACTCCATTCGCCTAGAGAAACCATGTTTTCTGGGCACGACCTGAGCTTCTGTGTATGGGAAGATCGACACCCACCCGACTGAGTCAGTCGCTGATTCTTCTCATCAGCAAAGAATAGTTGTAGAACACAGCACTTGGTTTATTTCCTGAGGTTTAATTTTGTGCTACAAGTGTAGTAATTCTGTGTCGTCTCTAATAACGTTCTTCGAATCGCTCACCAAAACATATATTCCAAGTGTATTTGACAATCCAACTTATATCGCATTCGTTTGCAAATTCGATGCCGAAAAAGCAAAAACTGCTTGATTTTAGTTTATAACGATGACATTGCTTTATGGTCAACTCCACTAAGAAAAAAATATATTAAGAGCAAATCTGGAACCTAATATCAGGCATCCTTGGAGATCACTTACACATATAACCCAACCAAAGCCCCATCATCGACGTCTTGATTGAAAAAATTAAAATTTGAAGCTTTGAATCAAAAAATATACGTATACTTAATTAAATAAAAAAAGAGGATAGAATACAATCCGCATTTCATAAACTAGCTAGATTGAGTCCACCCCTCTCATCAACTCTAAACTTTCACATTGTTTGCGCATGATCCTATAAAGTTTTAACACGATTTCACGGATGACCAGCTGAACCATCGAAGATTGTTATTTAATGAATCTTTGGCCTAGGTTACTTGTGTTAACATTAATACAGGCATTCATTAATATTAATACATGTCTCTGACTCAATGTCTCAAATTTAAAAATGAAGGTGGAAGACTTACAGAGTCCCAACTGCCAATAGGCGTTGAATTGGATCAGAGGCAAGAATCGATGCTGTGGATGGTACACCATAGTGTACATTGATCCTAAACCAATGTCCTCTGACGTCAACGAACTCTTTTCATGATGCTGAACAAAAGAAGGAAAGGAAAGAATCAACAAAACGAAAGGACAAAGCAAATTTCAATAGAAAAAAATTGCGCTCCCAGCTCAATCACATCGTCGCGATTCATACTCGCGATCAAACAAAGATACGCAACTCAGGAGTTCTTGATTCAAGCTTCACATGCAACAGAATCCAATCAGTTCAAAAACCAATGAAATTGCGATATCAGGTGACAATGAGTAGCCTTGAGAAACAAGCGTTTAGCGAACATGCCGAGGTTTTGATTTGTTAGTTGATTTCTTCAAAATGTGCCTTCCTAGGTACATATGACAGTTGTACAAACATTGGATATGGATAAAACCGATCCTTGTTCTTTTGGGCAGGTTTAATGTAATTTATGATAGTAAGTGAACAAATATTACATTCGAATCTATGAGCCAATGCGATCTATATATGCGTTTATCTTCCTAGGCTGAAAGTAACTTCTTCAACACATTTCAGAAAATAGAAGGAAAAAAACGAATTGAACCATCAATAATTTAGCTAAGTAAAAAATAAGAGAACGTCCGACATCTAGCTTCAATGGAGGTATTGAGATGCGTGTGAAACCCCACAGCTGCAAATCCAAAAAAAAAGTTTAAGGTTACATCACTACAAAGTAAACATCAGAAGAATCAAGTAAAGGCGGAGGAATCAACAAGTAAAGGCCAAGTAATAAGCAATCATGGGTGCGGTGCAGTTACAGTTTCTGGACATCATCTGAGTAAGCATCTTCAAATCCAAATATATAAAAAAAAAAATTCACGATGCAATTTAGGGATATACTCGTCAAGATTTTGAGAAGAGTAGCTGTTTTCACTTTCTTTCCTTCACCTTGGAAACTAGTTTTCTCTGTTTCTCTCATGATTCAGTGGTAATATTATAAATCTGTCAATCACATTTGCTATCTGGAAATCTCAAGATTACAGCCACTCCATCACAGAATAATTCACTAAGAGAAACGCTTTTTCCTAAAAAAATTTTAGGTTCTTGAGAGCATATTAAAGTTGCATACTCTACAACTCAGTTATTTATATCTCCCACCAGATCTGACCATCAAACATTCTCATCAGGAAATTAGACATCAAAAACCCATTTGAGCTGTGCAAAATGATTAGTCAAACCAACAAAATTGTCCAGAAAAAGATAACAAGCACCTAGCCCGGTTCCACCACAATTTGCTTCATTCAGCTGGATTCAAGAACGCTTCAGTTATCAAAGTAAATCAATTTCCAGCTAGCAACATTATATCAAATCTATTCTATTAGTAGTTAGAACGAGATCAAATGAAAAGTTACGGAAATAGCATCGTCAAGACGTCAACAATAAGCAAAATAAATTATCCACCAGAACAACATTGGGACTTAAAACCCAAAGATCCTAACTTTATCAAAAGATCAAATACAAATATCGATTTCCCTGAATCCCTTATTCCTAAAAGGGCTCAAAATCACTTCAGACATCGCGTGCATGCATAGAACAGAATCCCACGACAATGGTACCTCTGATTCTTGATTTACCGTTTGAGACGATGGTGAATCAGAGAACAGTCTTGAAAGCTTCTCTGAGATCCCGTATTTTATAGCAAGCATACTTTTTTTTTCAGATCTTTCTTCTTCTACTCTTGTATGTTCTTGTTTTTTTGTTTTTTTTGGTGAGAAAAAGGCAATGCACAAAAAAAAAAAAATCAAAATTCAAACTTCACACTAGCCCTGAAGGAATGCGCACTAAGTCGTGAATTGAGAAAGTTTGATGGGAGAGGAGAAAACCAGCGTGGCGAAGAAAGATGAAGAAAGGAAGTAATTACAAATTAACAGTTTAGCATTATATTCTCTTCAAAAGCCACTATACATGATCTTCTCATGTTCCATTGAGAACTTTATTGTTTCATCTTCTTATTTTTAGACATTAGTGTCTCACTATACGTAGTGCATGTTTATATAGTCATTTTTTAATTTTTTCCGTAATATAATTTGTACTAAAACAATATAAAACGACATTTATATAATATATAAATATAATTGATGTGGGATGATATTTATCAACATTTGACATGATCATCCGAAGATAATGCGATAATTATCAAAATTTGATTAGTATCAAATAACAAATTAGTCTAGACCAACTTTTGCCACTATTATCATCACTCTTGATATGGTCAATTGATAGATTAATGTAATTAACCATATACAAAGAGACTGATCTTCCAATATCAAAAATAAAATTACCTCTCAATCTTATCAATTAAAACACTTAATCCTAATTGAAGACAAGGATTAATAGTTGGTGTTAATAAATCTTGTTTCTCTTGTCTTTGAAATCAGAGATGCTCTTTGTTTTCTCACACCATTTTTACTCCCTGCAAAAGAATGTAATATATATCTGGTAATCAATATTTTATTTGGCATCCAACCTGACAGCAATTAGATTCAAATGACGAAATCAAATTAGCTTCCCGTGTAACAATATCAAATAAAAAATCATTAAACGAGGTAATTTAACTACTTTTTTAATTGGAAAATGGTAATTTAGCATTTTTTTAAAAAAAAACTGTAATTTAACAAATTTTTTTGAGGATGTCATTTAACAATTTGACAGTTTGTGAAGGGAGAAAAGATGCTCCTCTTGTCTTCATCAACGCAAATCCATAGACGGGCGAACACTACCATAACCTCTGAAAGCAGTTGATACCAAAACCCCAAAGAACCACACTTTTTTTACTCCAGAGAGATGAAGAAATGGGAGCCTGTAAATCTTGCCTAATCTCTTCTCTCTGCTAGTCAAAAGCATCTACCAAAATCTTATCTTTTTTACACTCTTAAAGAAACAAGAAGAGCCCTTGATTTAATTCCATCAAGATTCCACCAATGGATTTTCCCATGAATCCACTCTCTTTCTTCCGCCCTTTTCTGCTCATTTTAGCCATTTTTGAGCTCACCCCACCATCAAAATCTGCTAATGATTACACCACCTTAGTGTACAAGGGTTGTGCAAATCAGCCTTTATCAGACCCGTCTGGGGTTTATTCACAAGCAATCTCATCCCTTTATGGCACCCTCATTGCGCAATCCTTTAAGGCCAAGTTTTTCAGGACTACCGCTGGCACTACTCAGTCGACAATCAACGGCCTTTTCCAATGCAGAGGCGACTTGTCAAATGTTGATTGCTACAACTGTATAAGCGGCTTGCCTGTACTTACAGACAAGCTCTGTGGCAAGGTTATTGCGGCAAGAGTTCAGCTTTCTGGGTGCTACATGCTGTACGAGGTTGCGGGGTTCCAACAAGTTTCTGGGATGCAAATGTTGTACAAGAGTTGTAGCGCAACAAATATTGGAGGGGCTGGATTTGAGGAGAGGAGGGACACTGCTTTATCTTCACTTGAAAATGGCATGATTAGTAGTAGCGATGGTTTTTACACAGCAAGTTATGATTCTGTTTTTGCAGTGGGGCAGTGTGAAGGTGATGTTGGAGCTTCTGATTGCGTGAGCTGTGTGCAAAATGCTGTCCAGAGAGCTCAGGTCGAGTGTGGAAGCTCCATTTCTGGCCAGATCTATCTCCAGAAATGCTTCATTAGTTATCGTTATTATCCAAATGGAGTCCCTAAAAAATCTTCCTCTTCTTCTTCATATACCTCTCCTTCATCAGGTATTGATAATTTTCTTTGCTAAGTACTGTATTTCTCTTCTTTTTTTTTGGTCATTGGAACTTTGATTTGTTAGCTCTCTCCCAACCATGATATTAATAATTTAATCTGTAACTTTCATGTATAAACGAGGATGATTAAGATATTTGTCTCGTTTGAACATCTTGGCCATATTTCTCTATATTATTGGCGATTGAAAGTGTGTTAAGAATATACTAATGCAAGTTGTTTTTTGAATGATGACAGGGTCAAGTCCAAATACAGGGAAGACTCTGGCTATAATATCAGGAGGGGCGGCCGGAATTGGGTTTTTGGTAATTTGCTTGCTGTTTGCAAGAGGTTTAGCAAAGACAAAAGATGGTGAGTAAAGGATATAAGCCCCGTTGCTCTCTCTTGAAAATCTTGTGCTTTTTAAATACTTTGCAATTACATAAGTTATGTTTGAATCTGTGCAGATCACTGAGAGCAAGTGTAACTTGTGAAAGGGATGGCTATATTTGGAGTGGAGCTATTGTTTCTTTTTTGAAAATGCTACACAAAGTAGATAACCACTCATCGATTATCATGTATTTTAAGTGACTTTATCCCTGCCTTTTTTTTAGGGAGTTGTGGAAAATTAGGTACATGAACTCATGTTATTGTTAGTGAAATTTTAGGGATGTTGTCATATAAATTTAGGTGACTAGTTGAAAGAGAGATGTAGGAGCAAAATGTAGTATTTTGTGGAGGGCATTGGAGAACAAGAAGAATCAAAAGATTTTGGCTTTTTTCATCCCATTTGCCATGTGAAGTGTTCTTTGTTTTCTGTCCTTGTCTGGAATGATTATTCTTTATTTTCTCCAAGGTTTTGCTGCTTTTAAGCAAAAGCTTCCCTATATCTGGTTGCATGTTCTATGTTTTCCTCCTCCCTAATTAACTTTTAGGTATGTCAAACATTGGCATGAATTCGATCAAATATCTATTACATTAATAGTCATTAAATAATATTAATTAATATATGTCACTTTGTTCATCTATTAATTAATGGAATCTAAATTAAATTGAAGAAAAATAAAATTTAGCTTTTATTTTTTTAGATGAAATTTGCACTTCATTTTTTAAAAACATATATCTCTAATGAAATTCAAAATTATAATAATAATAAATATATGCTTTTTTGTTTGTTTCTTCCTAGGTATTAATGACTTCTAAAATACATTGAAAAAATAAAATTTAACTATCATTTTTTAAAATAAAATGTAAATTTATCTTCCATTTCTTGGAATAAAATTTACATTCTATTTTTTTTAAAAAAAAATATATCTTTAATGAAATTTAAAATAATAAATTAATACATGTTTTTTTTATTTTTCTCATCTATTAGTGGATTTAAAGTAAACCGAAAAAAAATAAAATTTAGTCATCATTTATTGGTCTATAATTAATTAATTAATAACTATTATGAATATATGATTTTGAATTGTGAATTTACATGTATGTCTTTATCTTCATTAAATAATATGTCATTTTATTTGTTTTTTTATCTATTAATTAATGAAATCTAAACTAAATTGAAAAAAAAATAAAATTTAACCTCCATTTTTTGAGATGAAATTTGTATTCCATTTCTTTAAAAAACCATATATATTTAATGAAATTCAAAATTATTATAATAATAAATATATTTTTGTTTGTTTTTTTTTTTNCCATATCCGAGTAGTCCGACAAAACAGACGTCTCACACAAACTTTCTGGTGTCTAAATTGGTTGAGTGTACTTCTTATCAGTTGTCACATGTTATATTATCTACCAACACTTTCTTGAAAGAGTCTATCACACAAAGCTTGTCTAGTATGGTTTATCTAATTGACATTAGTTTATTCAGTGCACACCTACGAGTAGCTGCTGTGTTTAAAAATAATAATTTTTTTAAAAAAAACTTAAGACCTACTAACACTAATCACATCTTAATCAATAATTTATAAAACGAATTTGTTCTATTACTAAGTTGTTGCATCAGTTAACTTATCCACTTATTTTCCATCTTAAAAATGGTTGAGGATGTTAAAATGAACCTAAGACGAAAAATATCTAGTTCTGGTTGGGCTTTTAGGGTTGAGATCAAATCAAATTAAACCCAAAATCTAACTTGAAAAAAATTGGGTTGGGCTTGGGTTCAGTTGAATAAAGAATTAGGTCATCCATTAGCCCAAACCCCGCTGAGCCAACCTATATATTTTTCATACAGCAAACATCCCTCACTTTTTTTTTAAAATTTTAGGACAAAGCCTAATCCTATTTTTGTATAGAGTTTAAAATTTGACATTTTCCGATACATTTCATTTATGATATAGGAACTTGATATCTTTCAAAGCTTAAAGCTTACATATCTATAAATTTTCATCGTGTAATATTTATTTTGTGAAATATTTTAATTTTTTGAACAACTGATTTATTTATGGAGTAACTAATAATATAGACAATTAGACTCCTAAATTTAAATATTTAAACTCACGAAACACAATATCCTATTTATGCAATATTTTTTTACTATGTAATTAAATTAAAATATTATTATTATGTTTTTGAATTTTATTTAAATATTTTGTTTAAGAATAAAAAAAAATAATGTTGTATATTAAAAATTCAGATAGGGGTTTAAGTTCATTACCGTCCTTCTTCTGGTGTTTAATTAAGTATTAAGCATGAACAGAATTATCTGGACTGGTGTTTGGTTTAGCGTCCAAGTGCCCGCACAAGAAACCTTATCCTTCATTATCATTGGACACAATCTCTCCACATAAGCACGACAATCCACACTTCCCTCTTCCATTTTTCTTTTGCATCCACAATCCACCTCTAGTCTAGTTTCTTGGGGGGGAAAGCACCCAGAAAACTCCACTATTTCCTCCTCCAGATCAAATCAAGCTACCTTATCAATGGCAGCTGCTGCAGTGGCTTCTTCATTTTCCACATCTGTGCAGAGCTTGAAATGCCTGAGCTTGAAAGTGTGGCCAAGTGATCATCAAAAAATCAAGATTTCGTACGCAAGAATATTGCAATCTGCGTCAGTATCGTGTTTTCTTGGAAATGAATCAATCCAACCCGTTGGTAAGTGGAAGATCCCGCGGTTGGCGGCTGCCGTAGCGCGAGAAGAGGCGGCTGTGGTTGCGCCGGTGGAAGAATTGGCGGAGGACGAGGTGCCGCGTGATGGGGTGGCTGCAGAGAGTGGAGATGTGAACACCAAGCTCTACTTCGGGAACTTGCCTTATAATATCGATAGCTCCCAGCTTGCTGGGATCATTCAAGAACATGCAAGCCCGGAACTTATTGAGGTGATACTTTTTCACTTGCCAAAAATGTACCTTTGAAACTTTGCACGCGTGCACGATGAGCCAAAAATCATTTTGTGGGAATATTAAAAATTCATCTGATAGGCCTCGATCGTCATGGATCACTCGAATCTTATGGACATCAAATTTTCTTTACGGTGGTGAAAGTGAGAGACTTGGCACTTGTTCTTTTCAAGTGGTTGAATATGTTTGATTGAAGGAATTTTTATTGCACTTTTTTAGACATTCTTAGTTTATATTTAATAGTCTGGAGCAATGGGAGTAGTAGCTTGATTTGTTGACTTGCTAGCCAATGTGATTTACTTGAAGATTATGCTAAGAACGATAAGTTTCAAGCCAGTAATTTAACTTCTCGAAAAGTAGCTTGATCTATCGTCTATAGCTAGCCTATCTCCGTTACTTGAAAATTATTTGCAGAACTTGCCAAGATAATCCAACTTTATAAGTTGTCCCTTGCAAAGAATTTTAAGTCGTTCAATCATTATCTAGTACATGCATTGATGCCCATAACTAGTGGCCTTTTTCTTCTCTTTCCCCACCCGAATCCCTGCAGGAAAAGATGAAAATCACTAGTTTTTCCAACTTTCTAGGTTCTTTACGACAGGAACACGGGGAAAAGCAGGGGATTTGCATTTGTGACCATGAGTACCATTGAGGAATGCAACAAGGTCATTCAAATGCTCGACGGAAGTGTAAGAATTAACCACTCTTGATCAGGAACATGTTCTTTTTGGAACATTTCTTCGACGTCTCAACCTTGTAAATCCTGTTTTGTTACAGGAATACAATGGTAGGACCTTGAGAGTTAATTTCTCAGACAAGCCGAAACCGAAAGAACCCCTTTATCCGGAAACTGAACACAAACTTTTTGTGGGAAATTTGTCATGGTCTGTCACTTCCGAGATTTTGACTCAGGCATTTCAAGAATATGGAAATGTGGTCGGAGCTAGAGTTTTATACGATGGCGAGACAGGAAGATCTCGAGGCTATGGCTTTGTATGCTATGAGACTAAAGCTGAGATGGAGGCCGCACTTCAAGCTCTCAATGAAGTGGTACAGCTTCTGTCCTTTGATTTCTTTTCACAAACTCTTTGCTTATAGAAATATCATTGACAAATCACATGCCATGTATGGCTAAAAATAGGCACTTCATGTAGCATTTTAGCCCCTCTATTTTAGTTCTACAGGGTGACATTTCGTTTTGTTACTACATGTAACAGGAACTCGAAGGGCGTGCTATACGTGTTAGCTTGGCGCAAGGGAAAAAACAGTGACAAGGGAAACTTGTACATTCGTGAAGGCTGAATTCAGGAAAAAGAAGTAAAGATAGTTCGACTTGCCTTTGCTTCAAATGCAATTAAGCAGATAGCTAGACTAGGAACACGATGCAATTTTTTCTCTTTATTTTCGTAATTTATTCAAATTTTTGTTTCTGCATCATGTGAAGAACTCTTCGTGAATTCCGGTAAAATTATGGTTTCTGAATCGTAAGTGGCTGAATGAAAATGGAGCTTGAGTTGGGTTTGCTGGAGTATGTAACATGTCAAGCTATACGATGATGATTATTATTATTATTTTAGGCTTTCCCTTCTTTGTAGATGTTATTATAACAGGGAAAATTGCATTTTTGGTTTTAATTCTCATTTTACGATTTTGATCATTTTATATTATCAAATTTCAATCTTAGTCCATTATTTTTTGATTTTTGACAATTTTACATTTTTTTATTGAGATATTGATGTGATACTATATACAACAGCTCTACAACGGTGTCACATTGGAATAAATGACTAAAATTATGAAAAAATTTGATAATATACCAAAATTGTAAATAAATAAACATAATGACAATAAAAACAATATTCTAGTATTATTATTATTATATACTTAGATTACATAATACGATATTTGCGACAATTTTCTTCCATAGATCTAAACAAAAAATAAATATTCTAGACGATTTGAAGAAACAATGCTCCGATTAAGAGCAAATAATGACCTCCAACCAGAAGAAATATAATTCCTCAAGATAGCTCTACACCGGAATGAGGTAGAGTTTGAATCAAGAATATCCCTATAAGATGTTCAGAAAATGATCAAAAAAATTATCATGAAAATCTTGTAATATGGTGAGATAAAAATCGATTATGACAATACATCTATTTGAATATAAATCAAATTAAATAAAAAATATCGTCCAAATACGTAACGCATATCGAGAAACAATAATATATATTAGTTTAATATTCGACTACACTTAGTACGTCTTCCATCAGGACGCGCACAGGGAATACTCAACATAATTGTGGCACTACGAGAAGCATGCCATTAAACACAGAACTCAGTGCTTCAGGAGTCGGATATCGAGATCATCCAATGGAGCTTCCACCTAATCTTCACTAGCTCGATCGAAAATGGAAATCGAAATAAGCACAACTCATCTTCTAATGTGAAGCCTATATTGCGTAGATCAAGAAGTGAACGTAGCGAACACGTGACAGTTGACACTAGTTCCCCAAAAGGCTAGGTGGTTGTCTTGGCGGGTAAAAAAGGAGCTAAAGAAAGTTCAAGTCTCGTTATTTCAAGAGAGGGAAAGCAAGTCCAGTTATTAGCGAGGCTGAGCTTAGAAAGAAACCAAAACAAAAGGGTAAGAAAGGCAAGGGAAGTTCAGTGTTGAGCGATTCAATCTTCAGCAAATAGTCCTCTTTTAACTTTCGCAAGATTGAAAAGGGTGGTCCTAAAATTGAAGAAAGAAGTAAAATAGTTGATGAAAACCCCAGTTGCAGAAACTGAAGGGGCGAAAAATGGTGATTCGCCAAAAGACAAGTCCCAGAATTCGAAAAAAGATGATCTCATTTCAAAACACAATGGTTATCAAGACTATGTTGCACCAAAGGATTCCAGGCCACATAGCAAGTACGTGATTGGTGCTCTATTCAAAGGAAAATCGTCTTGGTTGGATTTCGAGGTAGGTCCCTCACCATCTGAAGTGGTAGATGCGATAATGGCCGGGAAGAAATATCCTTTAGATTACAATCAAAGCTCTGTACTGGATGGTTGGAGCTTGGATGAAAGCGTGGAAGGGATTAGGTGGAAAGATGATTTACGAATGTTCTGCCGTTGCATGATCGAAGAGTAGCTATAAAACACTGCTAAGCATGCTCGTAGGCACACCGATGGAGGGACTGGCTTGTTTTCGTGCTTTGGACATATATTTGGGTAGGAATGTCAATGCGTTTATTGTAAGCCACCAGGAAAAAAAGCTCGGCGTACCAGGTTTCATAGCCCATCTTTTGGCACCTCGAGCAGATCTTTCCTTTGATAGTCTCTATATACTATTAATCAAGAAGCTCGCTTACAGACACGCGCACACACACACACTCTTTAGTAACTATGTGTTGATTATAAAACCATTGCTCATTTATTTGTAATTTTGAAGTTGCAGGACGTTTTCTCGATTTTCTGAACTCGATTCCAACATCATCTTAAGCCATATCCACATAGCATGAGAAATTGCGAATGAAATGTGCTTGAACAGAAATTAATATGATAACATTCGTAAGGTACTTTGACACCTCGTTCTTGTTTCTCGTTTCATCCAACACTTTCAATTTATTACCATAACTAAATAACCAAAGTCTCACAATCTTGGTTCCCAAGTTACAAAAACGGCATAGTTTACTGGTAGGAGTTATAATAGCAAGTTTTCAACAGATAATAACTCACGACACAAATACAAGCATACACAATCGTATAGCATTCATCTCTGAAAATTCTCACAGTAAAAACTCTCTTGGATCGGTCACGAAACCAGTCAATGCTGAAGCAGCAGCAGTATATGGAGAAGCTAGATATATCTGTCCTTCTTTGTGACCCATGCGGCCCGGGAAGTTCCGGTTGGTGGTAGACACACAGACCTGTTAATCGTCAAAAATCATATAAATCAAATTGCATGTTAAGAGTTAAAAACGAGATAACTTCAACAGACATACTGCTAAAGAATAGGATGTCATATATTTCACGAATATGTTGACATATTTTTCTGTCCTATAAAACACCAGTATCAAATTTGTACGGGTTTTTATGCATTTCACTGTCAAATTGAGCAAGAATTACAAAATCAGCATATCTATCCAAGAGCAAAGGCGTTTTCTTTGGTTTTCCCTTCAAACCAACCGACAAGTTCTGATTCATCCATTGTTCTAGGAAATTCAAGACACAAGAAGTAGCTCGTGAGTGGCAACACAGAAATCATGTATCTTAAGCCATGCTGGCACAGCTGAGAAATCTTGTTTACCGTAGGTTCATTTATGCGTGCATAAGTGTCTTTGGGACCTCCCAAACAAGCACCACAGCTTGGGCTCGTAGGTGTATCACAACCAGCTTCCTCAAATATCTGGGAACAAGTTTTTCCTCCAGATCCTGGGACTGGAAGGCTGTATACATCCATCCACACCTAAAAAAAATTATAACATTTAATTTACAAGGCAAAATAATCTTTGGGACGATTTGAAACACGATGTATGAAGCGACAAACAATTCATTTGCACCAACATACCTTTTGTGTTGCTGGAACAAGGAATGTTGGAACTTTTACCCTTTTACCCTGGGGAAAAGGATCGAGTTTAATCTCATGAAAATTTAGTAATGATTCAATATTATTTGCAGTTGGCATCCTAATAAAACAAAATTAGAATAAAAATACACACCGAAGCCAGAAAAACTTTTGCAGCAGCCATGAAATCCTCTGTTTTTCCACCAGTACAAGATCCGATATAAACTCTGTCGATTTTCACATCTTTGCACTCTCTGGCTAACGCACGATTATCGGGAGAATGAGGCTGAGATATCATATGAAACGAGTCAATAGAATTGCGTAAAGATCTAAGACACCACTGAACAAACAAAATTCGGAAAAGAAAGATGTATTGACTGATTACTTAAAAGCATAAGCCTCGTGATACTTGATAAAAAAAATATTCTAACTCAAAATTTTAGACCCATTTTTTTCAAGGCTTTATCAACAATGCAGACTGAAAGAGGTCAGAGTGACTTCTACAACTCACCTTAGCCACAACAGGCTCCAACTTTGAGATGTCAAATCTGTATTCGGAAAGAAATCTGAAAAAAGAAATTAAAATTATCAAATGAGCATGATAACATAACTTCCCATTTATCTGACAAAACAAATTTTCCAAATAGAAGTCCAAAACCTAAATCTGACCAACTGATCAATATATGATACCATGAAATGCAGTATTACATACTTCAAAATCTAAAAATCCTGTAGTCAAGATATATCTACATTGCTCCTGCTAAACACTTGTTATTTAAAGAACTTTCACGTAAATGCTGACATTTTTAAATGTCATCAACGGTCAAATGACATTAAAGAACAACGTTTTACATCAGAATCGACAACCACCATGGACACAAAAATATTTCAATCATAATCAGAAGCTCGCTACTTGTCCAGCTGGGACCAAGCTCTCTGAGTGTACCATTCGAAGAAGAAAAAAAGAGTTTTGTTATGCCTTGGGTGCGGAAAGCAATAAAAATTCCAATAAAAGTTAGTCGTTACCGTTAGTTAAGATATTTGTCAGGTCCGATTTTGTTCAGCACTGTGCATCAAATTGTACTTTATTTCTCTAGTCTCATTGAAATTAAAATAAGTCATTATTGTCATTTGATTTGCTCTGTTTAATTCACCTTATAAGTAACTCAATTGTATGTGATTGGGAGTAATTTGTTCTATTTTTTAGTCTTTTGCTCCCAGCACTTCTAAATTTTAAAATGAATATGTTGTTTGCTTTATATTTTGTCTTCATGATCCCGATGTAGAATTACTTTTCAGTACGCCATGTTCTGGCTTCTAACATTAAGAGTTTGTGGCCATATCTGATCACTGCACGGCGCACACACCCCTTTCTGCCAAATCTTGGGACCTCCAGCAGTGTGGTGAGCCGTACAATAAATAGGAATATGAATTTGCATACCAAAAAACTAAATGAGAACACAACATTTTCTAGAACAATTAGAGATCGAAAAAGGCAGGTCACGTTAATGTAACCATCTATTACAGTGAATAGGCAGTTAATGAAAGTCATTTTATAGTTTTTTTTTTTTTTTGATAGGAAACATAAAAGTCATTTTATAGTAACATACAATACTTTAATAGTTCGTAAACATAATAGCAGATATTAAATGGAAACTTGTACAAACATAGGATAGAAAGCTACCTTGCTTGTCCGTCACTATAAACTGGTTCATAGGGAATAGATGTCTTGTCCTGAGATTTAGAAAACAAAAATGTATTACTGTCCATGAAGAAAACAAAGAATTATCTTTTTCTTTTAACCTACAAACAATAAATAAAAAAAGTTAGTTCAAGTAGACTCAAAAACAAAGATTCTCCAACATTTTGTGTGCTTGATGGTGATGCAGAAAAATTTGATTGAATAAGCAGTATGCCATACTAACTTGAAGATAATTATACGTGGTACTATCTGCAGGGACAACACCGTTCTTTCCCCCAGCTTCAACAACCATGTTGCATAGTGTCATTCTTTCTTCCATCTTTAAGAAAAAAAACCAAGATTGAAGAGCACGTTCATTATAAAACCAGGAGAGTTTAAATATCTTAAAATGCCGGTGAACGGAGAGAGACATACAGTTAAACTCTCAACAGTAGAACCAAGAAATTCCATTGCTTTATATGTTGCACCAGCCACTGAAATTTCACCAATTATCTACAATAGATGCGATAAATAGGTGAAATAATGCAATCTTCCAATTTCTAAAACCAGCAGATAAAACGTGTTCTTTACATGTTAATAATAAATGAATCGTTCTTAGTTACAACAAAGATACACTTACTTGCAAGATCAAATCTTTTGCAAGCAAATAATCAGGCATCTCTCCATCCATCACAAATCTCATTGTAGGAGGCACCTGCATGGCAACGGTGAACAATACTCATTTGGCTCACCTCTCCATGCAAAGAACGATATGATTCACATAAACTCATGCAAACAACAGCAGCATGCTAAATTACAATCATGATAGGAGAATAGCTTATGTTTTAAACAGTCGAGAACCCTAAATTATAATCATGATTCACGTATTTTCAGATTTCCCATCGAGTTCTTTCCTTATAATTCAAATTTTAATCTCTCCCAAAAATATCCTATTACAATATCATATTTGATATTACATCACAATATGAGAGTTTTTACAATTTTAAATTATATACATAATACTGAATGATAATTCCAGACAAACTTACATTATTTGAACACTAAAAAATATTTTTTTTTCTACAATCAATACCAAAAATTCATTTCATGATTTTCATTCCCAGATATAGTTACTGAAAACAAACAGCCAGAAACACCATAAAGGAAAAAAAAAATCCAAATACACCCTCAAAACTTTTCTTTTGCAAATTTTGCACTTGAAGGTTTTGCTCTTTGATGTGGGCACAAAATATCCTATCTCACAAACCATGTCAGAGGAACGACGTTGACAACCACAGTGCTGAAGTAAAATCAAGAAAAAAAGACAACAGGATTCAGTAGTTAAACTATTTCAGATGTAAAATGAGAAAATCTGTCAAGAAAATGACCCTATAAGAAATCTCTTCTCAGATTCTATAAGCGCAAAAATTTGCATTTTCCGATTACCCATATCGATTCTAGGCATACTTCTATGCAAATAAAATGGTCAGAATAACTCGGATGGGTAAAGAAGATCCAGAACTAAACACAGCAGAAATACCTTGAGCAGAAGTTTTCCAGCACCCAGCACAAAACCAGCATCAGTATTTCCAATTCCAGTAGCAAACTGACCAAATGCCCCAGCAGTACATGTATGAGAGTCTGTACCCAGTAAAACCTAAACAAAAGCAAACATAAACCGATATGTGTTATACAGAACTATGCAAAAGAACTGAAGACTCGAGAAGTTTTAAGAAAATGATACCTCTCCAGGTCTGCAATGACCTTCTTGTGCAAGAGCCACATGGCACACACCTTTGTAATCTGGATTGGCCTGCAATGACAGTGTCTCAGATATAGACTATTATATTATACAAACATAAAAGGACAGGAGACATTTCAGATGATAATGTAACTGCACCTTAAAGTTCCCAAGATCTTTAATATCATAGAAGTACTTAATATTTTGCTCATTGCAGAAATCCCTCAGGATATCCACATTCCGATTTGCTCGTGCATCAGCTGTGAATATATAATGATCTGGAATTATTACAATTTTTTCGCGGTCCCAGACCTGAAGTACGGTGTATCGGACAAGGAAAAAACATGAGATTTATTAGCTAAAATTAACGGAATTAATAGGCATACAGAATAAGCCAAAAAGGTCTTCAACTTTATGAACAAATTATGAGAAAACCAAGGGCAGTCAGTGATTTAGCACAACACGGTGTGGATTTTCAAATGAATGAACGACCAACTCAGAGAAGAAATCACAGCTCATGTAAAATAGAATTTGCCACTAACCTCTGGCAAATAATTTATATTGTACATACCAATTAGAACTATCGAGAGGTGATATAGAAATATAGATAACAGCACTGGCCTAGAAATACAAAAACACAGAGAATCATTTAACTATACAATTCGCACACAACGAATTACATTCCTCAAAGAAGGACTGCCATGAAGAAAAACTGTAAATCCAGAATCTTAATGCAGGGAAAGATCGGCCTTTTCTCCAAAACACAAATTTTATTGGCTAGCTTAAACCCACTCAAAGTAATTACCTCACAAGAAAAATGCACCCTAGCCGGTTTTATTTTTTATGTTCAGCTCAGAAGGGAACATGAAAATCAGTTGTAACATTGTAAACATGTGAAAAAGCTGAAACTTAATGGTAAAAGCTTTGACGAACTCTGTATCTATCACTATTCTGCATATTTAATGCTTTGATAGCAATCTGTTATCAAGCAAACATAGTTTCCTCTCAATTTGATGATTTGTCAGGTAAATTCCAAGTCAAAGCGGAAGTATCTTAACGTAGCCTCGAAGTCCACTACCTTCAAGGTACATTACATCACTGTTGGCAACAATGACTGTAGTTAATAAAGACAAAAAGCACTGAAAGATGAGAAAATATATTTCGTCATAAAGTACGAGTTCACTACTATATACCTTGGCATTTTCTCCAAACTCTTTCTTGAAAATCCCTATCGAACCAGGGCCACAAACATCATGAGTCATCAAAATATCCACATTGACCCACACATTCTCACCCGGACTCAACTGCGTTTTCTCCGAAGCCCTTGCAAGTATTTTCTCAGTCATTGTCATCCCAGTCTTGACCTGAAAAGATGCACAAGTTCACAAAACCCAGACTCAAAATCCAACATTTCAACAAGCATCGTCGTAAAAAACGTAAAGTTTATCTCAAGAGTGGAAATTACGGCGCCAGTGGTGGCGGGTTTGCGCTCCGATTGCTGGGGTGTCATCACGGATACAATTTTCTTTGAAGCCCTTTTCTTGGAAGATTGAGCAGAAAATGAAAACGAAGGCTGTGAACGTAAAGATGTAATGCCCACATCTTTCTATAAAACACAGAAAAAAATATGAGTAGCAGAATGGTTAAAACTCTTCAGCAGACCACAAGAAAGCCGATAAAAAGACTGCATTTTCACGCAATTATCGAGGATAAAAACACGCACACACAGAATAACTACAGCACCTGATCTACGTGAAACGGGGACCGTGGTGTGATGGCAGAGGAAGCCATCTTCTTTACTGAATTTCTTGCGATTCGTTTGAACTGAAGAGGATTGATTGGGTCAAGGAAGAATACCACTTGTGTTTACCTTCTATATCTGTTCTTTTATGCATTTCTGTATTTTTATTTATTTATTTGTTCTATACTTGTGGCGGCCACTCACTCACTGTATTAGTTGGGCTACAATTTTGGACCAGAGCCCACTAAAGACATATTTTACTTTGGGCCCATCGTGGCCTGGTTGTGGATAAGGCCACATTACATAAATATTTTCTGAAAATAGTTTATTATAAAAATATGAATCGCCCCCGTTTGGGTATCCCAGGACTTGGCCTTTTTAACTTTATTTTTTTTACCATTATTTTTATTTAATTGTGATTGTTGATTTAATATTTCAAAAAGAAATTAATAGTTTAAAATATCAGTTATTCGAAAGAGTGATAAGATTTGCTATTTTTTTTTCAAAATTATACTTACAGAATAATATAAATAAATTATAGTTAATAACTGTATAAAAGATAATACTATATTTAAAATTATTGAGGTTTACATGACATACAAAAACAAATACTACATCTTTCTCAATTATATAAGATTTTTTTTTCATCATACAGATTAAGAAATTCGTTGGAAATATAATTATACAAACAATTTTTTTCATTTACTCTTATTTAATGAATACTTATGTAAATTGTTTGTTATCTTTTCTAGTATCAAAGGTACGTTAGGAAAAGAAGAGAAGCAATATGGTTAAATTATATATGTGTTTATATATTTGGGAGAAACAAAAAAATAAATATGACGTATATAATGAGACATAAAGAGTTAGTAATTATGCACGGTATACAATGGTACTGTTTGGTTAGCTATATTATTTATACATATTTTTATCCAATCTAATATCATGTTTAATGCACCATATTATTTATTCATCTATCAATCATTTATCTCACATCAATCAAACTATTGAATTGAAATTACAATATTACTCTTAATAAAATAATATTATAAATATTTTATTAATATTTTCAAAAGAACAAAACGATAATATCACATTATTTCAAATTTAATCAAATTAATCAATCAAATCAAACATTATATATATATTAACTATCATTTTTATATATTTTATTATTAAAAATTATTATTTATCTCCATATTATTTGTCTCGTATCACGCACTAAACGGTACCTTAATGCATGTATTTTACACACACAAACAGTCTATTTAATAATGTATAATGGGTTTTCCGTGCCAGATCGAGCTCCATTATAATTTAGAGCGTTGACCAATTTGACAGCCTTGCAAAAAGGAAAATATTTGGAAAAATATTTCGCATTTTTAAAAAAAATTTCCAAAAAAATAAAAAAAATCCTTGATTAAGGCACAAGGAAGCAAGTTGCTGTTTATTAATAATAAATGAAATACCAACATGTTTCCACGAAGTCAACTAGTGCAGAAAGAGGAATAACATTTTCTCATGCATGGATCTAAATCTATTTTAACAGATCAATGGCACTTGTTGCTCGACTTTGATTGATTAGATAGTGTTATTATTTTTTCGAGAGAGAGTTATGGAGGGGATGAAAGAAATTGCAAGAGCCTACTACGTTAGAGCAAGCGAAGAGGAAAGAAACTTGGTGAACCAAGGTTTTGCACAAATAGATGTGAACGGGGATGGCTGGGTAAGTTCCCTAGAATTCAAAAAATTGATGAATCCTGGCGAATCACACCAGAATATATTCAGACTATTCGACATAAACGGAGACGGGGCCCTGGATTTTGATGAATTTTTGGCTGTTTACTACGTCACTGTAAAGGTCAACATGCTTCTGGGCTGCAGTGGGTGCAAAGCCTTTCTTCTGGGGCCATTCTTCTCGTGCACGCTGTGTCTTGGAAAAGGCGACGATACATTTGACTTGTGCTGCGCTTGCTACACAGGAGGAAGAGTGGCGCACGAGCACTCCAAGGAGAATCTGGTGGATCAGTACTCGTTGATCAAGATGATGAGAAGTCGAGCGACTGCCGATGCACAGAAGCCCGGTCCGGCGATGACAGATCAACCATTACCAACTACTGATGCCCATTTACAAAGAAATCAGGGAATCAAGGTACCGTAGAATTTGTCAAAGTATGTATGCTCGATGCATTTTCGTTTCTGATCTTTCATTTTACCCGCTTAACGCCTTCTCGAGTTACTAATGCTAGATCGAATACCTGGACTAAATGTAGTAAATGCGGATTTTATTTATTTTTTTTGAATGTAAATGCGGAAATTTCATTTATTATAATATGCAAGATATATTAGTATCTATAAAAAAAATGAGAATTTAGTATATTATATCATAGAGCAAAAGCTATATTATGAAATTAAAATAATATATATTTATCAAAATAAGTGATAATCGGTGTTACGTGTTAAATACTACATAATTTCAATGAATTTTAAGAATTAATAGTCCAGTGTATATCCTACGAGACCGATCGATTCACTTTTATTGATGACATTTTCTTGCACCTTTTTTCAAAAATTAGCTAAATTTGAGCATTTTTACCGCATGAACATCTATTGGAAATTTTGGTAAATTTTATACCGAAGTGTATATATTTTACTAGAAAACAGTAACTATACAACGGCTGTAATGTATTCTTGATCTTGGTTACAGAAAGAGATGGAAGAACTCCGCGAGATTGCAATAGCCCAACATCGAGCAGGGTCGCCAGAAGTTCAAGCGCTGGCACATCAGTTCTTTCAATCTCTCGACACCAACGGAGATCGCAAGGTAGATGTAGCAGAGTTCTTGGCATTCACGAACCGGGAAGGTTATACGCGCTTCAACAATCCGGATTTCTTCAGGAATCTTGACAGAAATGGCAACGGCACACTGGACTTCTGGGAGGTGTTGACTTTGTATTTCATTATCAAGAATGGACGACCATTCTGCGACTCCTGTGGCAACTTCATACCGGGGGCGTTTTTCTCATGCGTCGACTGCTATAAGAGTGGCAAAGACACGTTTGATCTATGTCGTGATTGTTATAAATCTATGAAATGGAATCATCATAGTCATGGTGGCCCTCCTCAGTTTTTAGACAACTGCACATTGCTATTGGCCGCAAAAGTTTCGACATGATCGCGCTCTTGGTAAGTCGTTTTTAGGGTTGCATTTGGATTGAGTAATTTGAAATATACGACTTCAAATATATTTGCATGGTTAAATAACTTAAATAAATAAAACTCAAATTCATAATTCATATTCTATTTATTTACCCTATAATTATACTAATCATGATGGATTTCGAATGACTGAAATATTCGAAGGATTTGAAATTTATTGTGATTAATATAATTATAATTTAAATAAGCAGGGTTATGGATTTGAAATTATCTTGTTTAAGTTATATAAATGATGAAAATGAATTTCAAATCCATGGATTTCAAATGTTTCAATCCAAATGCATCCTAAGAACTGATATTGCATCTAATAATACTTCTTTATTTTCATACGTGGGTCAAAAAAAAATGGACCACACGTCTAAGAATAAACGTGAATTGTTGGACGCAAACTTGTGGCAATATTCTAAGGTAAGTTGAACTCAACCCTCAAGGTAGGTTTGAAATAATAAGGATGGTCAGTTTATGGGGAGAGTCCGATTTAAGTTCTTCTTTAGAAAGTGAAAACATATTGGTATTTATATCGTGAGACTAGTTAACTATGGATTCATCTAAGCTTATGTTTGGTTGGATTGATAAGGATTGGTTGCTTAATATTCCAATTCAATCAATTATTTGTTTACAATTTCATATATTGAATCTTAGATAGAAAACTTACAATATTATTCTTTATATCTTTTTAATTTATGCTAATTATTTAAATTCATAAAATTATAATTTAACATATTATCCCAGATTTAATCAATCATATGGTTTGAAAGCATGAAATTTATAAAAATCTACATTTTCATTAACTTGTCTTATAATCAATGTGATCTATCACTTATGTTGCCCCAAGCAGAAATTGTGATTTAAACATGGCGCGTATGGGTATACATACTTGGTATGGATTTTGCATCCGGTGCATTTCCTTTGGTATCTTTTGGAGAAAACTTGACCTATTTATCGTTCTATGGCGTGTTTCAAATTACATCCAAATTAAACTATTTTTATTAAATGTGAGTATTTGAATATCATAATTTTTCAACTATACTAGCACTTTAACATGTGCATTGCACGTGAAGTCATGTCGTGCGTGCATTCAGGAGTGGTATATCGTATCATATCGAAAAATGTGTACTGTATATCGTACCGAAAATTGCGGTATTAAAAATATTTATACTGAAATCGTACCGAAAATTTCAGTATTCGAGTATACTGATTATACCGAAATGTTGCGATGTACAAAGATTTCGGTAGTGTATCGACATATACTTTTTTATACCGAAAAATATATTATATTTTTTTAAAAAAATTAACTTTATTATTTAAAAATATTATATATTTTTTAATTTATATATTATCTCATTATTTCTATATATATTATTAATTTTCAAATTTCATACTGTTATCATACCAAGAAACTCGCGCGGTATAGATACCATATCATACCCAAAATTTCGGTAATTCAGTATTTTTCGGTACGATAACTCAGTATACCAAAAATTCGATATTTTTTCTCACCCAAGTGCATTTCATGTTCTTATAAGTTATTATAAGAATCATTATATTTTTTTATATCATAAAGATATTAATAAACATCAAGAAAAAGAACAAGATTTGATGAGTCCGTTCAAGATTCTTACTCAGAAATATTCTGATATATATTCTAAAGATAAAATGATCGAAGTCTATATTGAAGAGATGAAGAAAGATCTTTATAAGAATATTGGATGTTCAGACTCCAAATCGGATAAATCTATGGCTTCTGAGTCGAGCAAAAATCAATTCATCCATTTAATGCAAGAGTGGGTCTCATGTGAGACCGTCTCACGAATCTTAATATGTGAGACGGGTCAACCCTACTCATATTCACAATAAAAAATAATAATCTTAACATAAAAAGTAATACTTTTTCATGGATGACACAAATAAGAGATCCGTCTCACAAATACGACCCGTGAGACCGTCTCACATAAGTTTTTGCCTTAATGCAAATGCAGGATGCTCAAGTTTCAGATGAAGATATTCCCAATTTCTCTCATATTAGTAATATATTTGAAAATTTAAAAAATTCAATAAAAGACAATATTAAAGATGATTAAAATATTCATCTTTAATAATGACAAAGTTAGTGAAATATCACTATGAACTTTTGACTTTGTAACCTTGTTACTATTTTCTTTTATAAAGCATTGTATTATTTATATTTTTAGTTGGAATCCGAGGTTTCATGTCTGACTCTTCCTTTTATATATAGGTTGTTTTGTGTTCTTAAGAGGACACAGTCGAGTTTGTTCTCTCTATTCCCTATCAATAAACAACTCTTCTTGTGAATTTAAATAAAAATTTCAAGTTCTGAGTACAACTTTGTAAGTTTACTTTAATTGTTTATTTTTCTGTTTTATTTACTGTTTATAATTTTTATATTTCATAGATTAACTTGAATGACAAGCTAAAATATTCGTGCTAATTCATTATCTTACTATTTCATAAAATTCACAAGATAATTGTTATCGAATAAATTTACATAGGCAAAATAATTTAAATAAATTTCATCAGCGCTTTTTCAGGAGGAGTTCAGTATAGTCGGATAGAAGGGAAGCGCATATCGGAAATGAATCGGGCATCTATGGAATGAATAAACCTTTTGTGTTGTCTAATAAGCTGCCATTTTCATATCTTGAAGAAGAAAATCGACAAACTGAATAGGGAATCACCTGTGGTCTGAATAAGATCCAGCAGGAAACACAATGGATAGGACGCATCTCAAACATAGGCAGTGTTGCGGAAAAAAGCAATATTGGTTACGATTTTCACAAAATTCAAGAGACAATACAAGTGGCTCAGGTTCAACTTTTCGAATTCAGTTTTTCCCGAAGAATCTTATTCAAAAGCCCAGATAATATCTGCACATTGTATTTAGAATAACTGAAAAATAAGCACACAGTCCATGCTAATACAAAAATACATTACAACAAACAAATATTGCCTCTTTTCCACTTCTTTATGCTCTATTTTTATATTCTCGTATGAGCAGAAAGATTAGGTTCCAGTTGCATAAAATCTATCAAACCAGACCATTTTCAGGAATTTGAGTGGTAAGACTACCAATGTATACGTATTTTATAAAACAAAAACATGCTCCCCGAAATGATCGGGTCTCCCAGCATGTATAATGTGGTCGTTGTATTGGAGTTGAATGAACATTGAGTATTAATCTTTGTACAAGTAACAAAGAAAGATGCATTTAATAAGATTCCTTCGACTGTTGTGGCAGGAGATGGTTCAAGAAGTAACACAGGCAATGTACAAAATTTGGAAGAGAATTTGGAAGAGAAATACACAAGTCCCTTAGACTTGGAAGTTAGAAAGAAACTGATAGTGTCAACTATTGGTAGCACATAATATTGAAATAATCAAAGGTAGAACATAATGTTGAAAACATTAAAGCAACAGGTATATTTATGGTTAGATACAGCTACCTCTTTGCCAATCTTTCCACTTACGGTTCCACCTTTAATTAAGGCTATAAGCTCAGCCAATTCCCGGGGGGTAAGCTTAATGTAACTTATCGACAACTTTTCATTGTTCATATAAGCAGCAACATCCCCCATTATCCAATTAGCAGCAAGTTTTATATCTGCACCTGTACCAATAGTTGCATCAAAAAATGCTGCCACCTGCAAGACATTTGTGAAGGCCAATTATGCATCTCATTTTATTTTAATTATGCATTATATTCTTATTATTAAACTAATTGTTACACTTGAATCTTCATTTTCATATTTTCACAAATATCACACGATTTTGGTTTCAGTTCAGATTACATTTTTTCTCGTTCGACGTTAAATTCCACCACTCAACCTCTAGGCAAGGATCTCAAACTACCAATCCTTACTGACAACCAAATTTCCCTTAGGAAATAATTGAAGAACAGGACTCACATCAACATCATTCGTGAGAAACAGAACATCCTGAATACTTGGCCCAAGTTTCTCATATCTCCGCCGCTTCATTTCCGGTAGTTCAGGTAAGGAGTTAAGAATATTATTGATATAATCTTTAGTGAGATTAACACCTGGAAGATCAGGCTCTGGGAAGTAGCGATAGTCAGAAAGTCCTTCCTTATTTCTCATTGTAACTGTTTTCTATTTTGTAAAGCAAACCGATTGTTTAGTAACAGATAAACTACCAAACTGGCCCATCTACTCTTCAAACTTTGGCATACTAAAGAAAAACAGAACCTGAGCTCCTTCTTCCAAGAGGCGAGTTTCCTGTACAATCTGGTCGGCCTGACCTTGCCTGTGAAGAAGCGCCTGTCTTGAAATCTCAAAGGCAATGGCCCTACTCACAGATGAGAATGAGTTCAAATTCTTTATTTCGACCTGGTCATGAACAAACAGATTAATAATAGAGATTAACTATCCACACAAAATGTGAATAAACAACAAAAATAGCAAAGAAAACAAGCAAACTAACACACATATCAATATGGTTTGGTACAAAGAAGCAACATCATGGGTAAAACACAACCAGCTAACTAGAAACAAACAAAAGGTCAAAGAGATGTTGATCCTCTTTCATCCAAATCTTTAATATACATAACTTTCTTCGTAAATATAGAAATTACCCCTCGAAAGATGGTTGAATTTGCCAGCGGTGTGAAAGGAATAGCTTTAAATCTTGAGAATGAGAATGTAGGGATTGTTGTCTTTGGTAGTGATACTGCTATTAAAGAAGGAGATCTTGTCAAGCGCACTGGATCTATTGTGGATGTTCCTGCGGGAAAGGCTATGCTAGGGCGTGTGGTCGACGCCTTGGGAGTACCTATTGATGGAAGAGGGCTCTAAGAGATCACGAGCGAAGAAGTGTCGAAGTGAAAACCCCTGGAATTATTGAACGTAAATCTGTGCACGAGCCTATGCAAACTGGGTTAAAAGCGGTAGATAGCCTGGTTCCTATAGGCCAAACCATAAATGCTGCTGCAATATGGATAGACACCAAACTGTGGAATCCTTGTCAAAAAAGGGAAGGAATGGTATGGCAGGGTCAGCTGCATTTCTTTACTTACTTCAAAAACTAGTCAAGATTTTATGACACCCGTTCAAGATTAAACAAGTTTGGAAATATCGAGTTGCTACCAGATTTTGGCCAATGGACAACGTGAATAACTGAATATTCAGGATATTTTTGTCACAAATTTTATGTTTCTACAATAAGGTAGCGGATATGAATAAAGCACAAATTTACCTTCGTGCCAAACTCTAACTGGCCAATTGGATGAACTGAGATATTGACATCACAACGTAGTGATCCTTCCTGCATATTTCCATTACTCACACCCAAATATCTCACTAGTCTCTGCAACTCTGCAGCATATTCTGCTGCTTCAATACCTGTTTTCATATCAGGTTCCGACACAATTTCAAGCAATGGAACTCCTGCTCTATTCAAATCAACCTGTCAGAGGAAAATGTCAACAACTCCGTCAAGTCATAAACAGCCAAGAAGAGAAGCCCGATCCTAATCTATAAAGAGTTCAACATCGTATCCTAAGAAATTAACAATATTAATGAAGAGCGGTGTCTAATTATTACTCTGTAATTAACAACATAACTTGCTGAGAAAATTGATAATCTCTAAAAATTCAAAATGAGAAAATTGTTTACTGCAATTTATAATAATATACAGACGATACAAGTAAGTTCAGACTGAAAATTGATAATATCTAAAAATTCAAAAGGAAGAAATTCATGTGGTAACACAAATAGAAGCCTTCTCGAATCAAAACTAAAACAATCGTGGGGTTTTCAAACAACGCACGACATGGCATTTTGCAGGAGTTCGATAAATCATTTTAAGTATTCTGATTCTTTACTTCGTAAAAGATTTCAAGCAAAACAAGTATAAACAAGGTCCTTTAAACTTGTTTTATTGGTCCAATTTGGTGCCGCTAGGCAGAAAAGAAACACTACGCGTTTAGAATCATCATGTTTGAAACAAAACCCTAAAAACATCTATAACACATAACTAGCATATGAATGAATATGCCACGCCATATTAAATGAGAAACATGAAGCAAATCCTCACATAAATCAAAGGCAAGTGATCATTTAACAAAGGCGAAAGGTAAAATTTACATAAGCATTTTTATCCAAAATTACTGCTCCAAAAATCTTCAAAGTTCAACCAACTCAGCCAGATATCTAATTACAGAGAGCAAGCTTCCCTGTCAATTCATCAGGCACCCCATAATCAAGGCTTATCTCTCTCATGGGAGGGATATTCTCCATGGAAAACACCATAAGGTGAGGGAAAGATAGATTATTGTGATCGTACAACACAAGCTGCACCATTGCATTAGGACTTGAACTGTGGCTCATGTAACATGCAACATTCCTCATTCTTGATACATCCATAGCAAAATCCAAGGGGGGTATTGATGGATATGCTGGACGAACATAATCAGAAAAAATTTGAGATAAATCTCCCCATTCAGCCCATCTATCACCAAATCGACTAGGATGTATTAAACTATCACCATTCATTGTGAAAATCTGAACCTGGTCTTGTGTAAGCACAACTCCAGCATACTCACAAATAAAAGAGCCAGCCTGAATCAAGTCCAGCGACCTTACCCCCCAACCAGTCTCCCTAGACCGAAATACTTCAAATCTATACTTAATCCCTTTTTGGGTAACACGGTTCCGGCAAGTGGGCAGACACCTACAATGCAGCCCACACTCAAAAATCAATGGTTTTCCCCTCACTAAAATACCATTCCGGTCATATGCAAACTCACCCCCATTTTTCATTGCACAGAAGCAATTATCAGAACATCCCCCATGGCATTGGCATCCTGTTTGACTACCCCCATTGTACACAAAAGAAGGGAAAATTGTTGAGCTAAGGTACTCATAATAAAGGGGATCGTGATCCCCATCGATATCGTTAAAGAAAAACACAGGAAAATTCTCCTTTTTCATTGACAAATCAAGTGTAACATAACCATTTGGTCGAGCTTCCAACGGATTTTTCTTCAAACTCTTCGCAAGCTTCATTACCGCGCTTCCCATTTCCACCTGATCCTCAATCCTCACAAGCTTAAACTTAAAAACCCCAAAACCTGACTTCCCCACATCAAACCATGTCTCCACTATTCGATACAAGCCATCATAAACATAAACTTTATCACTGGCACCACCTTCATATTTAAAACCCCGAATAACCCGTACCTCGAGTCCATAATTCATGCTCCTCTCCAATGCCAAATTTCCCTGTTCTAATCTCTGATGCTGAACCTGCCTGTGATTGTCCTGCCCACCATGCCCCGTGTAAATTATCACATCCCCCGCGTCCTCATCATCTTCGTACCCTCCAGAAACAATTACGCTCGTTGCAATAGGCTCTCCATTTGAGCTTTGGCTAGCTGGAACATAATCAATCCCGGCTTGCACCTGCCCATGCAATCCAACAACACACAACTCCATCCTGAAAAAGAATACATCCCCAATTGAAACACCTGGGAGATCGCCCACAATTCTCTTATCCCGATTCAACCACAACCCATGGTCTCTCAGCAACGCCGCCGCCTTCAAGTCTCCTCTCGCCTTTCTATGTGGACCCATCACATCACGATGCTTCTCATCCTCAACGACAATAAACACGCGCAAGGAGTCGAACAACATCCGGTTTTTCCGAATTAAGTCACGGTGGTAGCTCCGGTCCTCGGGTTTAAGGTCCATGACACGAACTAGCTCAGACAAGCGCGCTGGGAATTTGCGGGCTCTGCCACGTGGCGTGAGGTCGACATTGGAAAGCTGGTCATCTGGGTTTTCAACAGGGACTATCGCCAGTAAATTCTCGTCGGAATCTGGGAGAATTGAATCATCTTTGTACTTCTCGAGGCGTTGAGCGAAAGCGAAGCGGAAAAGGTCAGAAATGCGGTCATATTCGGAGTATACATCGGCCTCCGCAGAAGCAGGGGTGGAGAGCGGGGCGGGTGAGGGGAACGGGCAGGGGCTGGTTGGAACATGAAGGGGTGGTGGGGGTAGGGGAGGTCCATCGAGGGGTTCAATCTTAGGTTCAATTTTGGGTATAACAGTGGTGGTAGAGGTGGTGGGAAGAGAGAGATACAGATTCAGATCTTGAGTTGGTATTACGGTATTGGAACCCATTTTTCAAATTTCCCAGAACTTTTCCTATAAAGAGAATAAAGATCTTTGTGCTGAATGTGTGCACCGTGATCGTGGTTGAAGGGAGGAGTGACAAAGTGATGGCAACTATATTCGCCGGTACCACCGTACCGCTTGGCTTGTGTGTGCGCAACCGGAATACCCTACAGGTTGGAATACATCGTTGGGTAGGTGGGAACCGTGGGATGAGAATAAAGTTATTTTTATACAAAATAATTTATATTTAGTGGTCGATGGGAGGAGAAAATATTATCACGTATCTTTTGATAAATGAGATAAAATTGATTTTTGAGTGGGTCTTATGTGAGATCGTCTCACAGATCTTAATCTGTGAAACGAGTCAACCCTACCCATATTCACAATAANATCTCACAGATCTTAATCTGTGTAACGAGTCAACCCTACCCATATTCACAATAAAAAGTAATATTTTTTCATGGATGAAATCTGTGAAACGAGTCAACCCTACCCATATTCACAATAAAAAGTAATACTATTAGCATAAAAAGTAATATTTTTTCATGGATGACCCAAATAAGAGATATGTCTCACAAATACGACCCGTGAAACCGTCTCACACAAGTTTTTGTCTTGATTTTTACGTGAAATATGACAAATAATAAAACAAATTTTTAAATAAAAATATATTGTTTGGTAGGTGATATAAGACAAAAAAATTTAAATATCGTTTGGTAAATGAAATAAAAATAAAAATTTTTATAGACTGTGAGCAACGATAAAACGAAATTTATAAATAAAAAATGTTTTCGTATGTAGATTTGAAAATAGTCACAAAATATCGTTTGATATGGAAGATAAAAATAATTTTTTTGATAGTACGTGAATGATGTTAAAATAAAATAAAAACTATAAATAAAAAATTTATTGTCGGATGGGTAAAATGAGGAAAGTATCGCGAGTTACCATTTGATATATTAGACAAAATTAACTTGATATGATAGCGTGTTAATGATAATAAAATAAAACGAAATTTATAAATAATAAACATTTTATCTGTGGGTGAGATAAAAACGATATAGTTTAAATAATAATATGAATTTGTTTGCACGAAAAAAAATATATAATTAATGAAATATTATATTATATGACATTTAGTATATTTAATCAAACACTATATATTGTACTTGGTTTAAATTGTAGAAATAATTAAGTTTACAAGTTGGTTGGAAAATACCCGAAATATCCTCACAGGGTTGATGAAATATTGACTATTTTCTTTTTCTCAACCACATACATATCTATCAGTGGCAGCCAAGAAAATAATTCTAATCAAAATAGAATTTTAAACTCTAGAATTTTTCTTTTTATAAAACTTTCTTTTTATCGGATAAATTTAAGGTACTGTTCTCTTCGTCTATGTGCAGATTTTGTGTCAAGTTATTGCACGTATGGGTATTCATCATTGGTTCGGTTTTAAGCAATTTATTTGAGTTTTTTTTATAATAAAAAAAATAAATCTAGAAATACGAAATCCGATATCTGAACTGTTTATTTCCGTTATGTTTATCTAGTTTTGAAAATTATTTAAATTAATAATTAAAATATAAGTTGATATCTTTTTAGTTAAGTTAAACCTTTAGATATAAATTTAAATTAAATAAATAGATAAAATTCATTAGAAATTAACAAAAATATTCTTAATTCACTAAATATCATTTTATAAAATATAAATAAAATTATTAGTCTAATTAAATTTTATTTTTTAGTTTGATCGATTTTGACATATTGTGATACATATGTTCATTTAATTATGGTTGAAAACTTATGTTTTTTATTTCTACAATTCTACTTATAGCATACTTGCTTAAATAACTAAAGAAAACTACAATGTGAGCACATAAAATACATCATATAAATAATAACAAAAACATCAAAATCTCATTAATATACGATAATTAAAGAAAAAATATCTTTATTCGAGTACTGCCCCTGCCCTCGAATATTGTTAACATTGCAAGTAATTTTTTTATTAATTAAATATTTTAAAAAATTTATAAAATTATCATCCGTATTAACTATATATTTGTAAATTATATACATCATTATCTACCATTATACTTATTTATCAACTATTTATAATTGTAAAACCCGAGATTTTGTACAATCGTGATCATATCTTTTATTAATGTGATTATACTAGGATGGTGTAATCTTGGATATTAATATTTAAATCATTAAGAATATAAGATTTGTTTTAAGGTTATCTAAGTTGTGTAGATAATTTTATCGTGTGCAGAATTTTGAAGCTCGAAATTAAGATGGTATTGATTACGTTGCAACTTGAAATTTTTGGGATGAATAAATATATCACAATCCAAGAAATTAAATAAAGAATTTCGAAAATTAGCAGATAAAGGATCTATGATTTGAGTTAAGATTAAGATACCGGGATAAAAATCAAGCACGAGATAATTAAATCACTAGGATTCGAATTAACCAGTGTATATATTTATCCATGTGAATTTCGAAATTTATGGGATGGAAGATTTGGAATTCGGTTATCACCCAAATCACGGATAGATAGGTCACGATTCGAGATAAAAGATTTAAGTCAAATTTCAACGCGATATCACTGGATCCCGATAGCAGCCAACCCCTATAAATAGGAGGACCCTATAGCTCGAAATTACACCATAATTCTCTCTCAAATTTCGAGACTCTCCTATAGTGCCCTTAGGATTTTCGTGCACAGCGAAGCGTTGCCGCCGTCCAGCCGCCGGAACAGGAATTTCGAAAATTCCAGTGCAAGGAAACCTCTCTTCTTTCACGTTTTTCTCAAGAATTTAAAGTAAGTGGGCTTGTTTTAAATTGTTGAATTTCGGTGCATGTATTTTCGGTTTTTGTCAAAAAAATTCGGTCGAGTACAATTCTTCTTCTACCCCTTCTGGTTACGATTTTTTGGCATGAGTAATGTTTTGATACTGTGAGAATTCGACTTGATATGGGTGGGAATCCCAACCATACGTACCCTTACGCGGTGGGGGAGATAACAGCTATACGGCCTCGTCCCCTTAGAGGAGTAAAAATTAGGGACTGATATCAATGAACCATGAAAGTAGATGAATCTCAGTGTCGGGTTAATGATGTGCACGTGGTATGAGTTATGTTTGCATGATGTATATTTTCGAAAATTTCATGTTGTTTTATTGTGCTCGAACGACCCCCACTTGCTGCGTATTTCTCCAAATACTCACCCCTTACAACCTTTCCCAGATAAATCTGAAGAGCAGGTTGAGGAAGAGGAATCCGAACAATTTTGGGGCTGGTGAATTTTTTTATTTTCGAAATTGGTAGTGAAGGGATTTTTCGAATTTTAGAAATTTAAATTTTATGTAAGACGTTTCCGTAATTTATTTTATTTCAGTTGTAAAGACATTGTTTTTTTTGAGAATTTGTGAAATAAACTGGTTTCGGTTTACTGTACTACGAGGCTGGTGGTTTTCAATTGTGTGATTGTTAAACTACGCCGGTGTCAAACCCGAGTTTTGGGACGTGACAATAATAATAAAAACTAAATAAAAAAAAGGAAATGCTTTTACATCAAATTTGGTGCAAATCAAGGAGTGCGCTATTCATAGGAGAACAAATACCAGCATAAAATTAACTTTTCACCTATTTTGGTGCAGGGTTTGAGTTATCTTTAAGAAATACCCTACTTTCTATTTGGTTTTAAGTTCTAAAACAACAAAAGAGCATGTACGTAGATTGCGTATTTTACGCAAGTCCGACGAGATTCGAGTGTTCGACCATAATAATATTTCAGGACGATAAGTATGTCGTATCTACTCTCATAATTCATGTATACTTAACGTGTCCAAATCAATCTTAGATGTTTTGGTGAATTTTTCCAAGTTCACGTAGTCCAAGCATCGCTCCTTGTTTGTTGTACATTTGGATACGGGTAAATCTAATGACATTAATTTTTCTTTTAAAAAAATTGCTCTTTGTCTGCTTAAAAATAACAAGCACAACAATAAATTCAACAAAATGGTCGCTTTCTCGTTTCCCCAAAAATCAATCGCATTCCCCCGCCACTTTGCCCCCAACCACATATATATAATAATATTTTCAAAATAAAAACAATAAATAATATCAATAATCAATCCCCACATGTCTCATGCCACAACACACGTTATGTATACTAGTGATTTTTATTCAGTAGTCTATTAATAAATATTGGACTATTCAAAAAAATAAATATTGGATAAAAATTGACTAAATTTAAAGTGCGCTTTATGAAGTATTAAAGAAATTTTTTTAAAATTTTTTGATGATATTAAAATTATGTACCATGAAATTTGGAAATTTATAGTTGTGAATTTTTTCAATTTCAAATTTCACATTTTTCAAAAAGGATAAAATAACAAAACAACGAAACTTAATTGGTTGAAATGAAAATTAAGTCCAGTACCCTTTACTAAACTCATATTATCACGTAGTCCATGAATACTACATAATTTTTTTTATTTTTTTCTCGTTTCTTTGCTATCTATAAATTTAATCATTTTTTAAAAAATGTAATCTTTTGTCAACACTCTTTTAGCACAGTGACGGAGCCATATATATGGCTACCCCGGCTCTATCTCGAGTGGCTCGATTTTTTTATTTTTATATATTAATTTTGGATAAAAGTTAATATTAGTGCGGGTGACTCAATTTAAAAAATAAAAAAATTTCAAAAGTTTGAAATCTTAGTCTAGATAGATTAATAATCATGACTTCTCAATTGCTTTTGTATGACCGAACGATTGTCGCTTTACTAAAAGATATATCTGGTGGTAATAGCGAAACTCAAATTTTTTAAACCACATAGCATTCCAAACGTCATGGTTCGATCGTTCTACACAGCAGCGACAATTATTGCACCTCAACAATCTCTCTCCCAATAACTGAACTCCTTGCAATCAACGAGAATCGAACCCATGACCTTAACTCTAATACCAATTGTAGGAAAGAGCGTTTGTTTCTTTACCAAAAGCTACAACCGGTGATAATGGTACAACTCAAATCTTTTAAACCATATAGCAGTCCAAACACCATGGTTTAACTACTCTACTCAACATAGACAAATATTGCACCTCAACAGCTTTAACATCTTTCTTTACCCTAAGAATTCCGGTTTCAAGTACTCTTTCATATTAGATTCATTTAGTATTTTTACGCAACCGAATGAGTTTATAAGTTATGATCAAATTAATAACTTAGCTGTATAGGGTTGAGTTTATGATAGCATAAGTGTAGTACCATAACATTGATTTCAAGTGTCCAAAATTGAATTGGATATATGGATCCATAAAAATATATGAATCATGAATAACCAAATTAAAATCGAACCATTTATTACAGTGTAATGATATTATCCTTATGTTAGCATCTCATCAGCCATATTACGGAACTTAACTTAGGTTTTTATTTATTTCACACTAATCAGTTTACGTTAAAATAACACCTTTTAGCAAACTATTTACTTTCAAACATAAAAAAGATAAAATTCACCGAAAGATCGTAAATCATTATAATAACAAGATTCAAAGCCTAAGGTAAAATTAGATTAGACCGTGAGTTGTTATGCATAGCCTGGAGTCCACTAAGACCTGCCTGCATTTGCTTGCCTACCTAAATTAAGCTTTGTTGAAGAACCCTCCTTCCTTTCCAAGTCAAAGTCAATCTTTTTCAACGCAACCAAAAAAAAAGACCAACAAATTAAATGGGTGAAGATATTTACGTGCGTGTGCGTGTACGCAACATGTTTTTATATATGTATGTGAAATAATGTCCGACCGTCCACTTTTTTTGGATGACGAATAACCCACAACCACTATATTTCGATCGTGCACTAGGTAAAACCAGAAATATTCGTTTTACAAACAACACAAACCATACATCAAGTTGTCGATGTTACCGAAAATTGGAAAACAAGCATGGGTCAACAATATCTATCCACCATGTATTATAAAAAGATTAGGTCTTTCATAAGACGGTTTTACAGATCTTTATTCGTGAGACGGATCAATCATGTCCATATATATTTACAATAAAATTTAATATATTTGACATAAAAAGTAATACT
>NW_027360501.1:0-3875 GCF_012295235.1 Primulina huaijiensis
ACATGTGCAGCAGGAGGTATCACCACGCACTTCAGGAAGGCTATCTCACAGCAGTGGCCCTCTCAATGGAGGCCAGAGCTGTGGCTCTCTTACTGACAGCCCCCCTGCCTCCCCCTTTGAAATTGATGACTCCAAGGTCTTATAATTTCTCTCGTATTTTTTCATCTGTTTCTTCATTATAAATCTAAGTATGCATCTATTTACTCATCCCGTTGTAGTTTCTCTCCATTTTATGTTGGAGTTGGAGTTGGAGTTGGAGATTCTTTTCCTTAAAAAGATAAAAAAAATTTTTGTTATTTTGTGGTATGGTCACAAAACACAAGTTTCTGAAGCTTCTGAGACATGGGACACCATATTTCAGCTTTCTCTTAAATCAAAAAACATACTCCGAATATGTGAGAAGAACAACTCATTCAAATCTTTCCTAACTATACTCACCAAGACAAAAAAGAAGATTGGGTCGCTTGTTTGGTAATTTGTAATCTTCTTGAATTTTTTGTTTCATGTCTTGTCAAAATATTATTGAATTAACTGCAGATTAAAGGGTATTTTGAAGAAAAAAAAATTCTTTCGAAAAATATTTTTAGGTACCATGTTATTCAACTCAATTTGTTACTGTCTACTTGATCATCATAACAAGAAAATTAAAGCGTGAATATCTTCGTACGTGGTTCTTCAAATGATAATGCCGGAATCTTCCCACAGCAACCATTAGGTAATAAATTGCAGAATTATCGTACATATATACCCTTTTCCGTGATTGTTAGGAGATGACATAAAATTTAATAATTCTAACATTTGATTTATCTAGCAATAAATGAAGGTTATTGTTGAATTTATGATGGGGGGCCACAACTATTTCGGCTTGTGGTTCAATTTGATTTCAGAGTATGGACCATGCTGTCAGGCAAGAAAACTAATTGGTCCAGCTTTTGGTGGGGTTGCTCTAATGTTTTCCTTTATTGAATGTAGTGTATCCTACCACTCTAAAAACATTTTGTAATATACTCACAATATTATTTAATACGACGCGAATGGGAGTGAAAAAATCAAGTTCAAGTCAAGCTCTTGAAATTTCGTGTCGAGTTTGACTAAAAAATTTGAGTATAGAAGTCCAAGCCCGAGTGCAGAAAACGTTAAGGTCGATTGAGATCAGCTCGAACTGGTTGGACAGACAGGTCGTGAGTCATATGCCGGTTCATCAACCTCACCTTACACACCTTCGTGCATATACACTAATTGAACCTTGAACAGAAACCTTGGAAAACTGAATCATGCACTGGACCCTTTAGTTTGCCACAAGTCTAGGCGTTTTTTTCTTTAACACTGGATCACGTTTTTTGCATATAAAGATCAATTTCTTTGATAGTTTGTGGTGATATGGATATATGCATGCAGTACTCTCAGTTAAACACTACCACGTGCAACCAGTACAAGGTCAGTGCCATCAATGGCACTGGCCTTGGCGGTGGAGGAAAAACTGTGGGGAGGTGGCTGAAGGATCGTAGGGAGAAAAAGAAAGAGGAAACGAGGGCACACAATGCTCAGCTTCATGCTGCCATTTCTGTGGCAGGGGTAGCGGCTGCTATTGCTGCAATTGCAGCTGCCACTGCTGCGTCATCTGCAGCAGGAAAAGATGAACAGATGGCAAAAACCGACATGGCTGTTGCATCGGCTGCCACATTGGTTGCTGCACAATGCGTCGAAGCGGCTGAGGTTATGGGGGCTGAGCGAGAAAACTTGGCATCAGTAGTGAATTCAGCAGTCAATGTTAGGTCAGCGGGTGACATCATGACTTTGACAGCTGCTGCAGCTACGGGTATTCCTATATTCATCTTTCATGGTCAAGTTATTCAGAATCTTGTAACTTAGATAATAAATTGGAGATTGTTGTTTATGTTGATTTGCGATTTTTTTAAGCTTTGCGTGGTGCTGCCACCTTGAAGGCAAGGGCATTGAAGGAGGTGTGGAATATTGCAGCAGTGATCCCTGTGGACAAAGGGATGGGAGCTACAAATAATGGGAGTAATGGAAGTTCGAATGGTAGTTTTAGTGGTGAACTTGTTCCCGAAGAAAATTTCCTTGGCATTTGCAGTAGAGAACTGCTCGCCAGGGGCGGGGAACTTCTTAAGAGAACCCGAAATGGTAAATACAAAATTCTCATCTTTCAGGTTTATGAAATTCCTATTGATTAAGGTAATGTCCCTTCATGTTTCTTGACAGTTCATTTCCTATGATAATTGCAGGTGATCTTCATTGGAAAATTGTGTCTGTTTACATCAACAAAATGGGACAGGTAGGCTTTTTTCTTCATGATTGAACAATCACCCCCACTTTCAATTTACTCGAGACTACCGTAGAGTTCACTTTACATCTCGAGGACAGAAGTTAAAGTTGTAAACATGAATCTGCTTTTCTCTTTATCTCGTGATCTGCAATCAGAATTTCATTCAAATTTTGCAGGTGATGTTAAAGATGAAGAGTAGATATGTTGCTGGGACCATAACCAAAAAGAAAAAGAGTGAGTTTTTTTATTTTTCAACTTTCATCTTTTCACTCATGATGAGAGCAGAATTGGAGATGGTGGGCTTTCTTCTATTTGGGGATTTGAGAAAGTAGTAGGCAATTTAGTGAAGAAAGGCATAAAAAAAAGTTGACATCTTTATCTTTATTTTGTTGTTCCTCTTTTGAACTATCAGATGTAGTGTTGGAGGTGTTGAAGGATATTCCGGCTTGGGCTGGCCGCCACTTGCTCGAAGGCGGCGAGCATCGAAGATATTTCGCTTTGAAGACGGTTGCACGAGGAGTTGTGGAATTCGAGTGCAGGAATCAAAGGGAGTATGATATTTGGACTCAAGGTGTTTCAAGATTACTCTCAATCGCCGCAGAGAAGAACAATAGGCACAAGATTTGATGTCCCATTGTTAAGAAGTTGATTAATGATTTAGTAAATAGGAGAATATGTCTCTTTCTTTAGGGGCTTGGACTGACTAAATGTTCTCAATTTTGGGTGGTATTGGTTTTTTCCTTCTTCTTTTTTTTTCTTTCAGTCTCTTGTGTTTCTAATGTAAAAATAGGAATTGTTTATCTAAACGACTTTTTTTTTGGGTCGTGTACTATGATTATTTTTCATTTCATGGTGTTGTTTTTTTTTTATTAATGATTAGATTAATACCTATTTAAGGACAAACTATTTATTTAGGCTATGTTTGGTGTGTAGGATAAGATAACTAATTGGATTGATGACAAAACTCAAGGTAAGGATATATAATGTGTTGTGATAAAGTATGTTTTGTTTGGTAAGATTTTAATGAGTATGCTAAATTTTACATTTTTTGTTGTTGAGACAAAAATACCCTAACTAGCATTGATGACAATTTGGTATATAAAATGATATTTGTAGCAATGTTTTCAAAATCATGTGTTTTGTTAATAAATAAATATTTTATAAAATTTTATATTATAAATTATGTATTCATCTGATAATTTATTTTTTTAATAAAAATTAATATGATTTTGCATTTTATCTCATTTTTAATATTGATTTCTAATTATTTTTTTCTCTATTTTTTTAAATTTTATTTAGTTTCATCATGAAATTATTTATGTGATGTGTGCAAATAAAAAAAATAAAAACATCAAAGAATAGAATCCAAAATTGTAGATCTCTAATGTTGATTTTTTGTAGGCAAAATGGTAATTTATGTTATATTTTAGGAATTGGATTGTCAATCCCTCCAAAACAATGGGATATCTTTTCAACCAAATAGGTTTTTTTTATCATGAGCTTCTTGATTAATTGGGTCCATAAAAAATGAGACAAACATGAGATTAATAATCTATCCTTGACTTATCACTCACACCAAACATACCCT
>NW_027360501.1:11314-17645 GCF_012295235.1 Primulina huaijiensis
AAAAAAAAAAAAAAAAAAAAAAAAAAAAAAAAAAGACATGATGTTTAAAAGAAAAAACAATTGGATAAAACAATATATTATATTATTAATTTCGTCAACGAACACTACAGGTAATGCACCTTTTACTCCTCCTCCAGATCAAACCTTACAAGGAAAATGCCACAAAAATATTTCACTCTCTAAAATCCAACTTCTAAACCTTCATCCACCAATTTCATCCGTCAGATCCAAACGCATTTCATAAAGGATAGGCAGACATTAACATCTATTTCACACCTACTGACTGTTCGATAAATACGGAATGGGCGGAGTGCCATCGACGCCGCGACTGGTTGTCGGTGCTCGGCCGCAGGATACGTCGGAGTACTTAATTGGTGAGTTAGTTGGTGAGAAATCGTTTCCTCTCACCTCTGATTACTGGCAGAAGCTTCTGGAGCTGCCGCTCGATCTTCGCTGGCAATCGGATCGCGCTGGGCAAGCTTGTCACCTCTTTGGTCAGTGCATCATCATTTTTTTTATAATTTGAATCTCAGCAATTCTTTTAAATGTATCAGCTGCTATTCTATTGTTTTGCTATGTTATCGTTGCTATTCAAGTTACCGTGCATTAACGACAATATTCTCGTTTGCGGAATTCTTTGCTACTCCTGCATGTCTAACGTATGCATTGTTTTGAATTTCACTCTCGAGCAAGTTTGCTGCAACTTTTTGTGCTGCCGTATGATGATAAAATTTATTTTTTACGGTGGAAATATTGAGCTTCAAGAAACGATTGGTTGATTTCCTGGCTTCGTTGATGTAATTCTTAAAGTGAAGTGGCCAAAATTCGTGTAATAACCTGTGTATTTCAGTAATTTTGTGATCTATTTGTGATGTTTTCTACTTTCCATTGCTCTCTCGGTGAGTTTTTATATGACATTCTCGACGTTGAGATGTCATATTATCGTGCAGGTTTTGAATCGTGTTTTATTGCTTGTATTAGTTTTGGCGTCAAAATCTCCTCTACTTTCTACCGATATGAATATGATATATAAGACTTGTGTTCATACCTTGAATCTTCTGTTGGTCAAAATCCCGTAAATATTCTTTCTAAAAAAAATTGGGATTTGTATCTACAATTGAATTGATCTGCATAAACCTATTACACTCCTGCAAGAATAAGATAAATGATTGTGAATTTTTGGAATGGACTCGTGTTTTTAAAGTTGGTAGAAAAATATCCAGCCTCAGACTCTTTGGATTAGTATATTCCAACTCAGTGCCATAACTATGCTGTTGATTTACCTCTCTTGGTTAACTGGGCTTTATTTAGGACACTGCAGAAATCCATTTTGGCATTAAAGTAGTTTCTTTTTTCCTTCAAGTTATTTTTGTTCGTGTTCTTTTGTTAGTTGTCCCACATCGGCTGGATAAAATACCTGGAAGTTGTATATATGGGCTTGGACAATCCTCCCCATTGAGCTAGTTTTGGGGTTGAGTTAAATCCAAGTTCCAATCTTAACATGGTATAAGAGTTCAGGTTCCACCGTTATGTGTTGGATCACTCGTTCTGCCCATAAACTTCACGCTTCAGATGTTCATTCTTGGGCGTGAAGGGGTGTGTTAGTTGTCCGACATCGGTTGGATAAAATACCTAGAAATTGTATATATGGGGCTTGGACAATCCTCCACCCTTGAACTAGCTTTTGGGTTGAGTTAAGTCCAAGTTCCAATCTTACCATCTTTTTCTATGGATTCCCAATGTCGTGTAATTGTAGGTAGGTCGTATCATAAGTGCCGTTTACCCTAAAAAGGAGATCGCATCATAAATGCACATGCAACGAAGCTGCCACGATGATCTTGATTGCCAACATCTGCATCGATATGTAATATTTTTCGGTGCAATAAATGCTAGTTGTCTTGTATGTTGCTTGTGATTGAATCACAAATTTTGTTTTTATCTGGTTCATAAATGGCTAATCTAGATTTGTGCATTAAGATGTAATCTGAATCCTATCCAATTTGTCTTGGTTGCATTTGCATGCAGCAACGAACAATTCTATAACCAGGCACCTTGCAAAGATTTTGATTCATCTAGCATGGTGCTTGCAAGAGTGCATTTCTTCTTCTGGTTGGCCGACTATAGCCTTCTCAAAAGCTATCAATGCATTGTTTATGTCATCTGTGTTTTTGAAGTTCCTGATTGAGAACGCTAAGAGCGATAACTTCATAGAACTATTCCTATCGCTGGATGAAACTGAGCCCATACCAAATCATTTCTTGAAAGGGGTAGATGTTACAAACCTTATTTTGTACAGTGTGCTGAACTTTGTCGGAAAAGTTGATGTTTGGTATGCTACGATCTCCGCAATATATCATTGATGTGTGCTTTATATTTGTCATTTTCCCAATTGATGCACTGGTTATTTATGCAATTATGCACCGGCAGGAGGTTTTCCTACCATTCAAGAATCATCCACGTTTTAATGTGCTGTTGGAAAACATATATACTGTATGTATTCTGCAAATATTTCCATTTGGGAATTAAGTTTCCTCTTCATGTTTAGCAAACAAAATTGAGTTACATCATCACACTGATTCTTATTTTATGTGGCAGGTTTTAGATTTCTTTAACTGTCGAATTGATGCACAGAAAATGGATGGTGAATGGTCGGTTGAGAAAGTGCTTCAAGTCATAGTCAATAACTGCCGATCATGGAGAGGCGAAGGCATGAAGGTACACAAATGCTCTGGTAACCAGTCAATTACAATGTTTGTTATGCTTTATCATCTTAACTCCATTGTCTGGTTTTTGAAAAGATGTTCACGCAACTACGATTCACCTATGAACAAGAGAGTCATCCCGAGGAATTTTTCACTCCGTATGTGTGGCAGCTGGTACTGTCCCAGAGGTATGTTTCTCAAACACCATATAGATATAGCAAGATCAATACCTGCTCAGTTAGCTTTGAGTATCATTTTGTTTTCTACGACAATTTCATCTATCTAATTCGTCTGAGGAAAATTAAGGATTCAAAACTCACCATCATCATGATATGGCTTTTCCTATTTTTTTTTTATAAAATAAATTCAGATTGGTAGCTAAACTCAAAATTGAAGAACATTCATTTTAGAGACTTGATTGTGAAGTTTTGTCGTCCCAAAAGCTGACGAGCGGATAAGTGATATCGTTTTACGGCACTGATTTTTTACAATGCTGATTCTCCTATAATTTTGTTTACTTGCTGCAGTGATTTCACTTTTAATCCCAGCAGCATAAATCTATTCTCAGTCGACCAACCTGTATAAGTAAGTATATTTTTTAGTTAATTCACTGTTTGCTTTGTTCCTTTATTAAGCACAAAACACAATATGTTTATATAACTGCATTAATCAGTGCGTTTTTTGATTATGTATGTGTATTCTCGTGTATGAGTATGTTTTTCTCAACACATATTTACGGCGACGAGATTGATTGGGTCTGTTTTGTTCATGTCCATGTTTTTTGGGATCATTTTTATTTCAACTAGTAAGAGGATTACCTTGTCTTGGACATCGCTCATTAGTGTCTTCCTATGGCTATGAAATGTATAAAGTTTGGGGACTATACATATCTGTGTGAGACACAAAATTACAAAACTCACAACAAAAGGTGATCTAGACTAAAATTAACTCGACATAAAGATATACAACACGGTGTATTTTATTTCTGAATAATCGAGATTTTAATTTTAAATGAACCAAATTATACGGGAGAAGGAGCCATCTTAATTTCTGACATTTGAGTTTTATTATTAAGCTTCGGGTTTCGAAGATTGGCACATCGTATGCTTTGGAATTACTGTGGTTTAGCAAATGACAAATTGTTTTTTATAAAACTGATTTACAGGAAATGTACGCCGAACAAGACATGGAGAAGTTTGAGGCTAAAGAACTTGCGTTTGAAGTCAAGAACCCAGTATAATGGAGTGACATCTAACTGAAATGATCCAAGTTTAATGTATATACACACACACATAAAATGGTAGAGCTATTATCCATTCTTTAATGTCCATATGTCTTCCGAGTGTACAGGCCTATGTTATTATTCAATCAGAAAGAAATTTTCCATTTTTGAATTTTTTTTTAATTTTTGTCAGTAAAATGTATAAATGATTACAGTGAAGTTGACCGGCCAGTTTGGAACATAAAAAGGTGCGGGCACATTATTTATTTTCTCATTCAGTTTAGTTACTTTTTAATGATTATTTTCTATGACGATTGAAATAAAATTTAAATTGATATCTTTTTGATTGAGAAATAAAGTCTTTAAACGATTTTATTTTATTTATAATAATAGTAATCTAAAACAGTCAATAAATTTATTACGTTCTTCTAAAATCATTAAGCTTGGTGGAATTTTTCTAAAATTTGGAATCGGGATTAAAATCAATAATTACATGTCATCAATAGCTGCGTTGCATGATCCAATAGTCGTTGCCCACGTCAGGCTACTTACTGGAGCAACAAGTTACGATATAATTGGACCTACATCAAATCAAAAGAAAACATAAAAATAATAATTAATTAATACTAGTATATTCCTTTGCTTCCTCCAAAACCGAAACGTGGACCCGGGGCTCCGATTAAACCGATGAAGAGCGGAAGAAGCCTCAGCTTCGCCTCGGCGGCGTCCGCCTCCTTGTTAAGTTTCCTGTTTTCGATCTTTTTGGGCCGCGTATCGACGTTGTCGCTTACGGTAAACAACGTCGAATGTGTATACGAATACGTTTTTTATGCAGGCGACTCCGTTTCGGGGAACTTCATTGCTGTAGACCACGATGTTTTCTGGAGCTCCGATCACCCCGGCATTGACTTCACTGTAAATTCACGTCTCTCTCTCTCTCTATGAGTTAGTCGGAATCACTGTTTTATTGAGTGTTTACCCATGTATGCCTAGGAAATATTTTGTTTTCCTGAGCTTAACTTGGTTATTGTTTCCATAGCTTTAGATTAAGGCAATCAGTTTATTGAAAAATCGATCAGATTTAATTATCTCATAATTTGAATTGGTGATTTTTTGAACCTTTCTTGTATGTACTTATTGATTCTTGGTGTAGGTGACTTCTCCCGACGCATACACAGTGCACGCTTTGAAAGGGACAGCAGGGGACAAATTCGAGTTTAAGGCACCTAAAAGTGGAATGTACAAATTCTGTTTTCACAACCCTCATTCCACTCCAGAAACAGTATCTTTCTACATTCATGTTGGCCATGTTCCCAATGAACATAACATAGCCAAGGATGGTTTGTATTTGCTTTGAATTGTATATTTTGATCCAATGTTGATAATTTTTTACTTCTATTATGGCGTTCTCTCCTCTCTTACATTCAGAACATTTGGATCCCATTAATGTTAAAATTGCTGAATTGGGGGAGGCACTAGAGTCTGTTACAGCAGAGCAAAAATACTTGAAAGCCCAAGCTGCTCGTCATCGCCGTAGTAAGACCCTTTCGTTTTTAAATTTCTCTTTGATTCAGTATTCCACCATTTTATGCTGGATGCACTTTGGAAGAACTCTAGTTGCATTAGTATCCACGTCTATTTGCCTCTCACTTTTCCATGTTCATGAAAAATTGGACATACTCTACTTAAAAAAGGAAAAAAATATGGAAATACTTGTGATTTGATGGCCTGAAGGTTCAAAAATTTCAGACTGGATTGTTACTCATTCATGATGATCAATGTACCTTGATCGAAACTCTTTTAGCATTGCTGCAACCTTGTATTAAGTTGATAGTTAATATCCTCATATGCGTCATTGATCATGTAATAGTCTCTATGTATGTCTGTCTTGGTGCAGCAAATGAGAGCACAAGAAGGCGCGTCATATTGTACACAGTTGGGGAATACATATTGCTAGCTCTTGTAAGCGGACTTCAGGTTGTGTACATCAGACGCATGTTCAGCAAATCTTTTGCATATGACCGTGTTTGATCGAAACTGCTCGGCCAGACGACAATTTTCGGCTCTCAAAGTGTAGGTTATCAATGTTTTGGCAGCAAAGTTAGGACGACTAAAGGTGTGTATTGTGTTTCACAAAAACAATATCTCAGATGTTTGATGTTCTTTGGATGACAAAGCTACTAACTTTTCAATGATGCATGTGCTTTCTTAGGGGATCCATTTGATAAGTGTCGAATGTTTCATTGAATTTTAGGATAATTTGCTTGTGGCTAGTTCTTGTTTTTGGTTTTTGTCAAGGAGAATTGTGGGGCTAGAAATTGGGAAAATGTAAAAAAAATTATGAAGTAATTTACTTATAAAGGCGGCAAAAACTTGTGTGAGACGGTCTCACGGGTCGTATTTTGTG
>NW_027360502.1:0-17803 GCF_012295235.1 Primulina huaijiensis
AAGATCCGTGAGACGGTCTCACATGAGACCCACTCTTATTTAATACTATTTTACATCATACTCAAATATTTTAATAATCATGATATTATTTATCGCTTTAATCTCTTCAAACAAACTAAAAGGACCCTCAAGTATAAAACAGGAAAATCAAAACCACGTAAAAGAAAGATGCGGAGATATCTCATACAACCCTCTCAACACAGAATTCGAGTCCCTCGGACGAACACAGAGGCTTAAACAAAACAATCCAACTAAACCAAATTAGTAAAATTTCTTATCTCGACAGACCTATAGATCTATATCTTCCACGCTAGTATGTCCATGAGATTCCACATCATGTACAGATTTATAACATTCGCCTTCTTCTAATCAGTAAGGACCGAACAAAAAATTCCTCAAAAAGGGCATTAGAAGTGCAATTAACATCCTTATGTTGAGTAAACTTCACTAGATTATCTAAATTGGCAAGTCTATGGTGCCATGCCAAGGGCCATGGTACATGCGCTACCCACTGCATGCAGTTTACTTTATTTGATTTTTCAAAAAACCTAAGACGTCAGCATGATGGCACATTCACATTCCTCAGACAACTAATACCGCGACTTAAATCCCTAAATTTTTCATCCTTGCTGACCGTGAATCAGACTCTGAAAACTTTGGGCTTCAGAAACCTGACTGACCAGAAAGTTCAAGTTCTTATTTAAAGTCGTCCCAGTCGCCAAGAATTCAAAGGTGTGGTTTGAAACTTGACAGGATGCGTAACAGAGGATATTTGTACCATATGCACCAGGAAGCAGGGCCAATCAAATTATAGATACACATTTCGACATTTAAGAAAGCAATTTAGAAGTTTTAATTCCGCATTTAAATTGACGACATAGTCACTTCTCATCTCTCCCAAAAGGCGGAAACTATAAATCTTAACCAATCATTCAGGCTATCAGCCATATGGTGTAAGTTCCACCTACTTTAACGAAACCAAAAGCTAAGGAAATACAGTTTATGACACCAATACATACTAGCAAAAAAATCATAAAAGCTTATGAACGGGTTCAAGAAACATAGCAGTATTTTGATGGGAAAAATTAGAAAATGAAGCTCTTGTACCTCATCTCAAATTCCCGAACCTCAACAAGCTCTCCCCCAGTTGCATCCATCCACTGCACTTTCCTCCTCCCCATTTGACTAGCAGCAGAATAATTCATTTCAGATAATGCTTCAGGTTCACTTCTATCGGTGCAACCTACACCAGCCGAAGCCACTAGAGATAATGAACTATCTGTCGATTTCTTCAAACTGCTTTTTAAACTAAATATATTCCTAGCACTAAGATTATCGTCAATCTGATCAGCCAAGTTCCTTTCATTTTTACACTCAACAAAAACTGTAGGTTCTGACAAGACTTCTTGGTTTTGGTTAGGTCCGACTTTCAGAGGAGATGAGTTCTGAAGTCCAGTTGCAGCGCGACCAAAACATCCAAATGAGGCGCACCCACGTGCAATTCTATCCTTACCAGAAGCCAGCTGGATATCAGGAACCGTCTCTTGGTCCACCAACGGGTAGTGATTCCACGGAGTTACTCTCATGGGTTTCGCTTCGTTTTTTTGACCCAATAATAGAAGTGTCAATCCCTTACAGTATCCAGAAGCTGAAGAAGAGAAAAATCCTCCTCCTTCTACTGCAAATAACATTAGTTCTTCTCATCCAAGCACCAACCAACCCAATTCCTTTCTTTTAAGCTTTATCTGAGTCCGAGCACAATTACTCACCTGCCATGAGCGACACACAACAGACTCACATATTTAGCAATATAGGACTGATAATCTGAAGATAGATAAAACATCACCAGCTTCAGACCTAATTCTATAAAGCATCAACTTCCTGATTACGATGGAATTACTACTGGTTGCTCTGTGAGGCAAAAAATAATGGAAAGACATAAATCACGACGAGAGTTCCATTTTTAAGTACGCTAAACAAGGCGCTTATCCAAGTAAAGAAAGAACCGAATCTTACTTAGCAATCCACATTACTTCAAAATACGCACAGATCAATGATGCTACGATACTAATTCATTACAAGGTTATATTTTTATGATTTTTAACAAGTTATTCCACGTTAAGATCAACAAACGTAAAACTGGTAAAAAGAATTAAAAAGGTGAAAACCAACAAGGTGATTTCACCTACATAGAGTCGAATTAATCATATTCACTAGAATTCGCATATAAAATTAAAATCCTCCAAGCGAATCGCACAATCACTGGATAGAAAAAAAATGAAATAAACGCATACACTAAAAATCAGAAACATTTTCCCAACAATAGCCAACAATATGGTCAAAGATCTCGCGAAAGAGGGGTAACAATTAAATAAAATCAAGTCGCACACACTAAAACGCCGCAGATACTGTTTATAGCACATAAGTGGATAGTTTTGTGCAGAAGCGAGAGACATACAGATCCGAGAGCTATCTCCAATGACAATCCCGCAGGTAGAAAACTGCATCTCCGATCGGACACGAGAAATGAAATCTTAAGGATTAAGTTCAAAGCAATTTTGTGTAAATATTATAGTCGAAAATCTCGGAATTAAGATTCAAAAAGCACAGGATTTCTTATTTAATTGATTCTTTTTGCAGTGAGAGAGATGTGAGTGAAACTGTGATAGCAATGGAAATGAAACGTCTGGAATAAATATATTTCAATTGATAACCAAATGGATAAAGCCAAAATATTATTAATTAATATATAAATACACACACAAATTACTATTACAATTAAGAGTGTCTCTTGGTATCTTAATTTCACGGGTGAACTCCCCATATATTTATAATAAAAAATAATATTTTTAATATAATATATGAATTATTCGAATAAAAGATTTGTCTCACAAAATTGACTAATATTTTTGTGTACTATTAATTAAGATGGGATTTTAGATTAACTAATTTTGATGGAGGGTGAAACAATTTATTTTTTATTTTTAAAAAAACTATTTATTTTTTAATTTCTTATCATTAAATTAATTTAAAATAATATAATCAATAAAAAAAATACTTAAAATATGCACACAATATGCGTGAAAAAAATACTAATATATAGTAAAAACCCAGCATATTAGTATATTACGAATAGTCTAAAGTGTAAATACGGAAACTAATTTATTCTAAAAATACATAACTTGTTTTAATATTAAGTTAGAAAAAGGAAATTTTTAGATATTTCATATTCATACGTCCACTTTTTCTGCAATTGATTAATTATTATCAAACTTGGTTGTAATTGATTGTTTAAAATTTTATTGTAGTCATATCTTTGAAAATCTATCTTAATATATTATAAAGCTTTTAATACACTGCTACCAAATAACTAATTAGAAGATTTATTTAATCAAGGTATTTACTTTTACAGATTTGTGTAGTTTTTTTAGTTGTTTGGGTGAGAAAATGAATAAATTTGGTTTCTATGAAAAAAGCTTTACTACAATGTTTTTGGCATATATATGCCTTTTTTTCTGAATTTATATCCTTAAACGAAATTAAGGATATGAACTATATTGATGGACTGTAATATTTGATATTATCTCATAATTCTTGAGACAGTAATGTGTACTAAGAACCAAGACGAATATAGTGGTACACGAGACAAGAATGGCATCATCTTCCCAGGAGAAGATTTGGCTTCAATAATTTTGTGAAAATTGATAGACTATGTTATTATCATTATTTTAAAATTTCAGACAAATTCATATAAAAATGAATTTAGATCGAGTCTTTTAAAATTCATGATATCAAATACTTACAATATATATATGAAGGTGTATTTTGAGGATTTCAAATACATTTTTATTATTACATGCATTATCTCCATAGCTCCAGGATGCATGATTTCTATACATTTTATATTCCACGTATATACATATAAAAGATACAACATGCGTATCGACCTCGTAATTTTCGACATCATCTTAGCAAACAAATCAATCGACGATAATACTGAGAACATTTGAATCACTGAATGTAAGATTGGCCAGTTATATCTAGGTCCTTATCACCGGTGGATGGAGGCGGCTTATGCTTGGGCCGGGGCGTGACCTTATCCGGCCCATCCGCGCTCTGTGTGGCGCTGGCTGGTGGCTTCGTCGGATCTTTCAATTGACCCTCCTCGGTTCCATACATTCCGCCGCCGTATGCGTTTACAGTGAGTGGCTGCAACGGTGAAATATTAGGTGGCTGGTGCTGCCTCTTCCCACCCTCCGCTTCATCCTTCTCTTGCTGCGTTCTCTCTTTTCTTTTTCCATTGCTAAGCTGATGCGTTATGGGAATGGCTAGTTAGTCGGCAGCCATTTTTTATTATGTTGCCATCCACATGCGGCAGTTGACAAGTGTACGAAGAAAAACGTGGCGATCAAATATCATTCCACGCTCGGATATTACTATTTATTTCTAGAATATTTAGGTAGAGATTGCAATGTCATAGATATTTAAGAATGTGAAATTATAAATTTAAATCGTCCTGTGTATATATATTCTACAAGTAATTTTCTAAATTTATAAATGTTACCTTTTATGATATTTCGATCTTCACGTTTTGGGATGATCATGTGTTTTTGTATATTTTTGGACTTTCGATCTAATTTCATTATTATAGAATGTTTTATTTATGTTTGTAATAATTTTGCAATATATGATTCGCGATTTAAAGAAAATTTAGGTCAATCACTCATTTTGTAGACTTATAATTTTAAATTTATGTTTTGGAACACTATTTAAATAAAAAAAAATAGAGCTCAAAACGTAATTCTATTTATCCAAAGAAACTTACTATCTAAGCATAAGAACTCTAGCTAGTATTAGGAATGTAGCACAACTCAAAAAAAAAATTATGAAACAAATAGATCATTTGAAATTGTCACTACTTATTTTATTCCTATTAATGAATGCAAGTAAACTTAGAGTTATTTTAAAATTTTTTTTTATATCAAATATGTTATCACGTACAATTCACATGTTTTTTGCTAATATAATGAAAGAAGAGGGAAATTATAATTTTATTTTTGTAAGTTGAGATATTTGAGTTTTAATTTGATAACATGTCAAAGTTTGATTTTCATCCACAATTTTGTTTTAGGTTTTGGTCTTTTTTTAAAACCCAAAACCAATAAATCCATGAATATAGTATTTTTGACATTGTTGTTCTTTTATATGATACATGTGGGAAAATAAAAGTTTATATTACACACGCTAAATTTAATCTAAGGAAAAAAAAAAAACAAAACGACCTTTAATATTTCAAAATGAGAGGAAAAAAATTGTCGTTTCTATTTATTTTTGTTTAGGTAGATTTTAATGTGTTTAATATATATTTTATTTTTAATCAAACTAGTATAGTAAGAAAACATCATTTTTAGTGGTTTCGGACAAAAAAAAAACTATATTTTTTCCAAAACTAAACTAAATGTGTTTATTTTTAATTTAGTTATCATCAATTATTGTTAGAAGTATGATAAGTGGTACTCCCACGCAGTGCCAGTCGATCAACTGAAGATTTGTTGCAATGAAATGAAAAAATATATCGAATATCGTTTTTAAATAAGATGTCATTAAAGGCTACGACGACTTGATCTAAGAATAAGATCATAATCCACCTCACAAAATATTTGGCAATAATGATAAACATATACTATTTGTCAGAAAGGAATGCGGTGTGAAGCCAGCTTGACTTATCAATATCGTTACTCCGCCAATTATTGGATTCAATTAATATCCAATTTCATACACGTACGTACCAATAATGGACCACTCGTTCAGTGGCAATTCAAACACGAAGTTAATAAATCGATGTTCTATTTATAAAAATGCATTTCTTGTCGTGTAGCAAATATTATTTATTACACGGCATACATGATGTGCGCAGTCAATATAGTTAGGTTACTCCATCTTCTTAAAAAAAATGATTCCATAATAAATTTATATATTTCATAAAAAAATGATCTTCTCAATTCTCTTAAGACCACATTCAGATCATTATGAATGCGACAGTTAAACTTACCTGACGTTTATGGACCACATGCAATGCCACCCGGCCGACAGCCATGCGCGGATCCCACCCCCTCGTGCGCTCGTCTTCTCCTTTACCTCACTCGTCATTATACGCGGTCGCCAGCTCCCCGCTCCTGCATTTATATACTCTGCACACTTTCATATTTCATTCATCAACCTCGCAATACATCATCCATTCCACTAACACCTTCATGGCACCAAAAATGGTGACTAATTTCCGCAGATCCCTCTCGTTTCAGAACCACAATTCGTCAAAACCCAAGAAAACACTTCATGCCAGATCCGCCAGTCTCCCATGCCCATCACACCCGATAATTTTCCAGCTCCGAGACAAAATCGATTACTTGAACGACTGGGCTACTTCAGAATCCGGACTAAGAACCTCTGCTTGGCTCTGCGACGGTTTGATCCGGATGAAAATGGTCCACGATTCGATGGACGATCTTTTACAGCTACCACAGACTCGAGAATCTCTCCGCGGCGGTGGGCACTACCCCGACTTGATGGAGAAGCTGCTGGAACACTTGCTCCGATTCGTCGAAGTCTACAGCATGTTCCAGACGCTGGTCCTGAGGTTAAAAGAGGAGTATTCCGCAGCTCAAATCGCGGTGAGAAGAAGAGACGACAGCAAAATCGTCGTGCATTCCAAAAATCTAAACAGAATCGGTAAAGAAATCAGCAATCTTGTTTGTAATTTTCATTCGATGGGAAAACCGATAATGCAGGTGGGGTCATCGCATGATGAAGAAGCAGAGCTGATCGAAGTCATAAACGATGTAATCAAAGCCACCATAGTAATTTCAGCCACGGTTTTTGGCGGTATTTCGAACTCTTCCGCATTCCGAAAACCATCTTCCATTGGGCTCAGCTTCAAGAAGAAAGGGAAGAGTGAAGAGGGAATTAGAGAACTGGAAGAAATAAATTTGGATGATTTGTCGGGTTTAAGGAAGAAAAAAGAGGAGGATGTGAAAAATGTGAGCAAGAAAATGCATGGAATGGAAGATTGTATAGTAGATATTGAAGGGTCAGGCGAGAGGGTTTTCAGGAGTTTGATCAATTCTAGGGTTTCATTACTCAATGTTCTCACACAATAGCACCAAATAACTAAATCAAATTGTGCATCTTTTTGCGGTAAAGTTACGTGCTTTGCAAAGTTTTATTTGTGGTTGATGCTTGAAAAAATGTATATAAAACTTCTTTTACTCTTTTGTATTTGGCTTTGGTAAATTTTTTTAGCTCGCGGATGTTTCAATTATATGTTGTCAATTAATGGTAAATGTTGCCTCACTCTACCCGACTCAAAGATATAAAGTTCAAGCAGCATCTAAAGCATAGGCAAAATATTTTATATTTAACAACAAAAAAGAGAATTTTCTAACTAATGCTCGAGTTATAAAAAAAAAAAAAAACAAGAAGAAGAAGAAGATGCTCGAGTTTGAATCGGATATTCATTGAGACAAGCAGCATCCTCGTTTGCTGCGCTGACAATAATAGGGGACAATATCTGCTAATACATAGATAAGTACTCCACATAATCGAACAATTGGTGTTGTTTCCAAGGATACATCCTCTGCGCACCATTTCCCTGTCTGTTTTCGGCGACACACACTCAGAACCAGCGAAATGGTACTCTACTACTACTTGTTTTAAACAAAATGTCTGAACTTGAAAATTTTCAAGCCTTTTTACATATCAATGATACAAGGATCGTGCTGAGAAAGAAGAACATTAGAAGATAACCAGGAGGCGTCCAGATAAAACTCACACAACGATCAAATTAGGAAGGTGAGTAAAAGAATTGTAAATACGTATAATATATTGAAGTAACCAATGTAGAAAGATGATGAAGTTGAGGTGTATCTTTGTTCAAAATTGAATAATGTCGAGGCCATTCACATTCACAGCCGTAGATTTCAGTGTTCAGTATTCACTCTAATACGTTCAGCATGTGTGTGTACAACTGGTATTTAGACCTGAATATACATCAATTTTTCCATAAATATTCTTTACACAATCAGATCACGCCAAGTACAGTTCAGCTTTCCCGTCAATGAAGAGGCTCATGAACTCTTCTCCATCAACGGTTTCTTTCTCTATCAGCAGCTGAGCAAGCTTGTGCAGAATGTCTACATGTGTGGTCATAATCTGCTTGGCCCTTGAATATGCTTTCTCCACCAGCTCTCTCACTTCTGCATCAACCACGTCAGCAGTCGCCATGGAGTAGTCTTTCTGTGTTGACATCTGCACGTATATGTAGCATATATGTAAAGGAAAATTTCTATGAGTAAAAAGATATCGATCAGGTTGTAAAAATTGCAAGAACGTCAGTACCTGTTGGCCAAGAAAGGGGTTTCCACCACCACCACCTATGGCCACTTGTCCAATCTTTTTACTGAACCCGAATCTCTCGACCATCTGCCTTGCAACCCGTGAAACTTGCATGAAGTCATTGGATGCGCCAGTTGTTACATTATCCTCTCCGAAAATAACCTCCTCAGCTACTCTGCATGAACAAAGCAAGCAAAAGCATGATGTCCTTGCATTTTCAGTATGGTATTACTAATTGGAAGTGTTAAATGTAGCACACTTATTTGGACACCTCATACGAGCTCAGCTTCTCGGGAAGCATGTTTCTCAAATGTTACCAAAGTTAAGAGGTCACAAGTTCGAAATCTCCAATGCTCGATCCCCTTCTAATTAAGGTGGACTTGGTGGTTATTTATGGGTCCCTAGTGCCTAATTTTTGACAAATTTGTACAAATAAACCGGAAAAAAGGTTACTACTAACGGTATATGATCTTTTAATGTATCATATATATAATATATTTTCCTCAAAAAATAAATAAATCATGTTTTATTTACTCATTTATATAATCATGGATTGCAAGATTCAAAATTGTTAAACCAACCTTCCGCCGAGAGCAACAGCCATCTGATTTTCTAGGTAGCTTCGACTGTATAATCCAGACTCGAGCCTCTCTTCACTTGGAGCAAAGAAGGTAAGTCCACCAGCTTGGCCACGAGGAATAATGGAAATTTTGGCAACAGGGTCATACTCGGGCATCAGGGCACCAACTAAAGCATGACCAGCCTCTACAACAAAATTTAATATCGAATTTAGGCAAAAGTACAAAGTTAAAATAAATAAAAAAGAAACTGTTTGATGGTTTGAAATGGTTCAGCACCGTGATAAGCAACAAGCCTCTTCTTTTCTTCAGAAACAACTGCATTTTTCTTCTCTGGCCCAGCAATTATCCTCTCCAGAGCATCAGATATCTCATCTTTACTTATTTCCTTAAGGTCACGCCTTGCTGCGAGGATGGCTGCTTCATTCATCAAGTTTTGCAAATCTGCACCGGTGAAACCTGGTGTTCTCCGGGCAACCTTGTCAAAATCAACATCCTTTGCAAGAGCCTTTCCTCTGGAATGCACCTGATACAAAAGACATTCCATATGCCAGTTATGGAACAAAAATGTACTATACTCATACCTCACATAAAATCTTTATTGCATAGCTAATTATCTTTTAACTTGAAAAGTTCCAGTAACAATTTTGAGCAGTATGGGTCTATGGGAGTGAGTACAACCTCTAATGAAAGTGGAGAGAAACTCGGTTGAAGTTTGGTTAAAACAGCACAAAAGAAAACCTTTTTAAACAGCACAGCAGGGGATATGTTTATTTCGATTCATAATATGGTTTCTAGCATATCACCGAAAATTCATGGTTGGATAGGGTAGGATGGGAATGATTACACCTAACGGATCTCTCTTGGAATTTACCGTAAGTTACTATAGAAGCCTAAACAACACGACAGTCCTTCATTCTTGGGTCAGATATATAAAGGAGTTATTTACTACTTTTTTTAACTTCATGGATGCCATTTTATATCAATACGACCGTCAACTTCAATGAGAAACTACGGAAAGAGAATGTAGACGAGTTCCCTACCTGAAGAATCTTGACTCTACCAGCAACATCAGGCCTGTCGACTGTGACCTGTCTATCAAACCTACCGGGCCTCAACAACGCTGCATCAAGAACATCCGGTCTGTTAGTTGCTCCCAACACTATAACACCAGAATTACCAGAGAATCCGTCCATTTCAGTCAAGAGCTGATTAATAGTCTGCTCCCTCTCATCATTCCCACCACCAAGCCCTGCCCCTCTCTGCCTTCCAACGGCATCAATCTCATCAATGAAAACAATGCAAGGTGCCTTCGACTTTGCTTTCTCGAATAAATCCCTCACTCTTGAAGCTCCAACACCCACAAACAGCTCCACAAATTCTGAAGCAGCACAAGAGAAGAACGGAACCCCGGCCTCACCAGCCACTGCTCTGGCCAAAAGCGTTTTTCCTGTACCAGGTGGACCGACCAAAAGGCAGCCTTTAGGTATTTTTGCGCCCAATGCAGTGTACTTATCAGGGTTTTTCAGGAAATCAACCACTTCTTGCAACTCCAATTTCGCTTGATCAGCCCCTGCAACATCAGCAAATGCGACCCCGGTCTCAGGCACCTCCTGGAACTTGGACTTAGACCGCCCAAAATCCATTGGCCCGCCTAGCCCTCCAGGTCCACCAGGCCCGCCCTGGGCGCGCCTAAACAAAAAGAACAGACCAGCAAAAGCAAGAACAGGAAACAACAAATTCCCAATAAAACTAAACAGCCCATTCCCAGAGTCACCTTCGGAAACAGTAATATCAACACCACTCATAGCTAAAATGTCAATCAAGTCCGGGTCATTTGGCACTATAACAGTTGCCCTACGACCATCTACAGCCGTCAGCTGAAGGGCACTTCCGTCTTTACTAAACCTTACTCTCTCAACCTTACCCTTCTTCACTGCATTCAAGAATTCGCTGTAACGCCATTGGGAACCCTCGGGGAGGTCAGACGAAGGGTTGGCCTGAGGACTTGGAGCATTCAAGATTAGATTTTGACCAAAGGGTGAAGTTGGGCCAGGATTTTGCGCCTCAATTTCAATCACCTGCGGGGCAGGAGGAGGAGCATTATCTAATGCGAACGCTTGGGGAGTAATTGAAGAAAAAAGTAACGCAGCTAAAGTAGCCTGATTTGGGATGCTATTATTCGATTTATCAGAATTCTTGTTGCTAAAAAATGATTGCGGCACTATAAATTTTCTTGGTACTGTTTTGGGAGTGCGGGGAACCACGATTTTGGTGCCAAAGAAATTAGAGGAAAGTAAAGGATTTGCCGAGGTTGAAGCCATGAGGAAAATTTGTGAAATGGTTCGTTTTCCCTGCAAATTTTTCGTAGTTTATAGGGGTTAGGGGAAGTGGGAAAAGGATATTTAATAAGAGTGGAAGCAATTTGAAAACTTCACCAGGAAGTGAGAATGGGAGAATCACAAATGACACTTGATTCAATGAAAGCCATGGATTGAAGTGTTGCTTGGTAGGTTCTACGTGTTTGAATTATTATCCACACATTATTCGTTTAGGTAGTATTTTCTAGAAAATATCGTTGCTTAACTTTATTCCTAAAAATAAAATATTTTTTTTAATAAAAATATCTTTTTAGGTTAGGTCATATGAAAAATAAAAATAAAAGGATAAATTAATATAATAAATAAATAATTAATTAATAAATAAAGGGGTATATATACACCACTTGGGCCAAAGGAGAGTCGCTGAGGTCGGGTGAATTTAATGCCCAAGTAATTTCTGCATTAACACAAGCTTCATGAGCCAAAAGAGAGAGGCTACAAGTCATATTGGCTGAACTTGATTTTGAAAGCCGCAGCTTGAAGACCAAAGAGTCCCGCATGGACGGCTAAAAACGTCCAAAGGGAAAAAAATTATCCTCAATATCTCTGCTTGAGTGGGGGAAGTGCGTCTTTAGAATGATTTTAGCCTTTGACGATTCACTCCACTTCCCAAACAATGCTAAATCACAGTCAACAATAAAACCACCAGAATACGCATTTTCCATTTAAAAGAAAAGGAGATAGATATAATAAAATAAACTTTCAATTTATACTAATTCCCTTTTCAAATTTAATATATATGCCGCTGGTTGCAACTCAGTTCCTTTCAATTTTATTTAACCAAGAAACGACAATTAAAATAAAGGCACAAAACTCTTATGAAATCGTCTCTCCAGTCTATTTTGTAGGACGAATATCCGACCCGACCCGATCCGTGAAAAAATATTTACTTTTATGCCAAATTATGTTTATGCCATTATTGCTCTCTCTCTTGCAGTTTTGCAAATCCGAAATTATAAGAATTTCTCACTAATTAATGTCGTATTAAAAGCAGTTCACGTTTCATTTTCCAAAGATTTTAGGATATGACTCCTCTTGTCCAATCATAGTTATGTCTCAATATCTATTTTGTAAGCGTCAAATGATTCATATCTTGGACAATGCCCGTGGATTAACAACCAATAATGCAAAATAATATATTAATGCAACAGTGTGCATATTAAACTAGCATTCTTAGTTCTAAACTGTGAAGATTCCATGATCTGAAACCTGAATGCGTGGCTATAATTTAACAAAATATGATTTTGTTTTTGGACATTTTCTCTGCCCAACATGTATGATAGTACTCGTGTGCGCCTTATTATATTTATCATTGTCTGAAGATCAGTAACACCCCAGCACTATGCATAATCAGTATTGTTAAACAAGCTTCCTTTTCGTCAAGATTCCTCCTGCTTAGGTGTCAAACTTTTGATGTAGCAATGATATATGATTTGAGTTTTTTTCCCATTAAGGTGTACAAGATCCGGGGGACATGGAGCTTGTGGACTACTATTATCCTTACTTTAAAATTTAAGCAGGTGAGTCATTGCAGGTGTAGTGGATTCCTTTTGTTTTTTGTTTGGTTGTCTTCTTATATATAGCTTATGTATGGAAGAAAGATGCATTGAAGCGCAAAATATCTTTTCTGGTAAAGAATAAAACAGTAAGATATACTTGTTTTACAAGAAAAGATGGCTAATTTCCATTCTAGATCAAACAGTTTACCATCTGAATGCATTCCAGTAATGAATGAGATTCAAGATCAGTTATGCCAGTTAAAGGGATCAGAAGCCACATCAACAACAGGCAAATCTATGAGTTCAAACTTGGCTGGCCTCGTTAATTTGCACAAATCCCTCAAGAATCTGATCCAGAGGCCTTCATTCCAGCAAGCCCTCTGGCATGACCAATGTGGGAGTTGGATTGATGAGATTCTTGAAGGGTCACTCGCTCTTGTCGATCTTTGCGGATTTTCAAGAGATGTTGCCTCTATATCCAAGGAATCCATTCAAGATCTCAAATCCTCCATTAGAAGAAATAGAGGTCAAACAGCCACGTCAGATGACATCAATTCTTATGTGGCCTCAAGAAAAAAGATTTACAAAATGGTCAACAAGAAGTGCATCATGAACTCGAAAAGGTGCAAGCAGAATTCAACAACACTTGTACGAGAAGACGTTGATCTTAAAACAATGGTTATAGTATTTAGAGAAATTGAGGCTATTTCTTCATCAGTCCTAAATTCGGTATTGTCACTCCTTTCTGGTTCAAAAGCAAGATCAAAGCATAGAAATTGGTCCTTGCTTTCAAAGTTCACTCAAACAAGCCGCATATATTCTGAAGCAGATCAAGAATGTAGTTACAATGACTTGTTTAACGAGCACTTCTACAAGCCCATCAAAGGCATTGATAATGCAACGCTTCAAAACATCATGAAGAAGTTGAAAGGATCAGAAATGACAATCCATGAACTTGAAGAGGGATTGGAAGCTTTGTTTAGGAGTTTAGTGAAAACAAGAGTTTCTCTGCTTAATGTTCTCAGTGATCATTAATCACTTGAACTTGCCCTAAATTTTGAGGTTTTGATTACACATGTAAATGATTAAAGATTATTACAGATAAATCCACAGTTTACTCATCAATTTAGTCAAAGTATCTTGTTTTTGTTTCCTGCTTCAACTTCCCTTTGGCAGTCCAACAAGGCAACTCTTTTTCATTTTTGCTCGTATCACTGAAACCATAGAATGCGAAATTTAACCAGTTGACGTTGATTTTACCCTAAGAAAATGACCAATTAGATATTGTACGATTGAGATCATTAATTGAATCAATTGAATAATTTCTGTGAAGAAATAGTGAAATAACAAAAATTTAATCCCTTTGTATGTAAATTACATGAAAAAAGGTCTACATATTTTATCATATAACATACGTCATGGATGTTTCATCTTTCTTGTCCCGTATCAAGAATGGTAGAACTTTCAGTTCTTTCAGTGACTTTTTAAGTTAATGATAAAGCATAAAACTCAACTAATACATAAAGATTTTCAAAATTATGTTACGGTGTTGATTTTTCAATCTAAGTGGTATATTTACCCTTCATGAATTATAAAGTTTACAGAAAATTGAGAAAAAGAAATGATGTACATTTTCCCTGGCATGGAACATCTAAAGTAACTTAGCAATGGGCTGTAAAGATTCCAAATCTGTTCTTTTTAACCAATGAGTGCTAAATTTATGATCGATAAACAATCTCTGAATTCAATGATCTTAAATCTGAATGAGCAATACTTCAACTCAACAATTGGCATGTTTAGACCACAAGCAAAACCTTTTTACTCGTCACTAACCCAACAAAAGGAAGTTGATGTAAAATGTAGAAGTGCTATTGATTGGTATTTGGTTGATCAAGACAATGTAAAAATTTTTGAGATTATGAACCCAAAATTACTTACATAAGCTTATGAAGCCATGAGATCAGGAGTTTTGGCAGATTAGAAAACAAAAAATATTCAGTTTAGAAAAAGTTAAGTTCATTTTTGGTTCTGAATATTTCAGATTCCTGCAATGTGTTCATATTAGTGAACTCTAAAATGCAAATTTTAATAAGCTAATAATTTTTTAATTCCAAAATTATGAAAAATCCACGTATTCCTTCACAATTTGATTTTGTATTTTGTTTTTTTCAATACCACAATTTATTAATGCAACAGCATGATCATTCAAGAACTAGGCTGTCAAGATTCCTATTGTTCTTAATCATAGATCAATCAGGAAATGCCAATGGGCCATTTCTAAGATCTGCTCCCTGAATTACTAATAATTATTATATTATTATTACGCTACTTATGCATGTGTACAAATTTTTTAGTCCTAATTCTTGAAGGATCACTCAGGCTCGTGGATCTTTGTAAATTTTCGCGAGATGTTGTCTGCTTAACCGAGGAATATCTCAACATATCGAATCCTCCATCAGAAGAAACAAAGGTGAAACATCCACAGTAAAGGACGTCAATTCTTACGTGGCCTCAAGAAAGAAGATCAACCAAATGATCTATATGAACATCAAGAATATGAAGAGCAGCAACCAGAACTTGACACCACTCCTAGAAAAAGCCAAAGATCTTAAAGCCATTGATGCGATCCTGGTGAAATGGATGAGCCGGGTCGGCTGCTCCACCGGATCTGCTATCAAGATAATGAAGGGAATAAGAGCAAGGAGATATATCTCTGTAATATGGCTTCAGCTGTAACCTGCACACAATGAAATGAACTCGTGAATGGGCGCCGGAGGGGTGTCCGGCGTGGCCACTCCGATGCTTAAGTCAGCAGGGTACTCAAGCGATAAAACCAATGTAGTCAAGTGTTGACTGTGTGATATTGGTGTGAATAAATCAATGTAAATGTAAAGGGAGAACCTGATATTTATAGTAGGAGAAGTAATGATGACCTCGTTCTGCGTGCTACCTACTAATTATAGTAGGGCGGCTATATTCTGACATGTCAAATCTCATACTGGTCACATCCAGCCCATTTGATTTTGTCAACCACTTGGATTAGTGTCAGAGATAGGACAATCGCCCACATCCTATTCTGCTAGTGTACTCGAGTGCGGTGCTCATATCGAGGTGGCCCGGTTAGAATGCCTACCGGGGGCTTATATAAGAGCCCAGGCGTCTGGTTGCCCGGGGAGTAGAGCCCGGGCTTGCACCTGCCCGGCTTCAGAAGAATCCATCTTGCAGATTGATCCTGAATTGGGAATCCATATGATATCCCGGGTCATCCATGACCCGGGCTCTTACAGGGGTATCAGCCATCATGACAGTGTTGAAAGAAATGGAGGCTATTTTTTCCCCGGTTTTGAAATCTATGCTGATACTTGTATCTGAGGAAAAGAGAAGATTGAAGCAAAGAAGTTGGTTATTGCTTTCGAAGCTCACCCAAACTAGCCGTGTACGTGATGAGATGGAGCAAGAAATGGATGGTGGTGGGGATATGTTGTATTCATTGGATATCAACATGCTGCAAAAAGGAATGGATAAAATTACAAAGCAAAATGTATCGAGGGAATTGAAATCATCAGAAATGACGATACAGGATCTTGAAGGGGGATTATAATATTTCTTTAGGCGTCTGGTGTAAACCAGAGTTTCTCGTTTTAATGCTCTGAGCTATTAGTCTATTTTTGACCGCTAGATAAAGAAGTATACTTTTGTAAATGATAAATCTAAAACTCAATACTTAAATACAAACAAAATTCTGTTATTGAATCTTAAATCTCAGTCATGTTGTCTAAATTACTTATATTTTGCCTGTGTTAAAAGAAATGGAGGCTATTTCTTTCTCGGTCCAAAACTAATCGTTATTATTACTGATCATTATACTCATTCCATCACATGTGTACTTCAGTTTTTCTATCTTTAGCCAAATTATAAAATTTATCTGCCTTCCTATCTGTCTCTGTCTGTCTATTTGTATGTAAAATAACTCTTATATATAGCCACCAGTTTCGATTTCGCAGAGAAAATAAATAAATAGTAACAAAAAAAATTTATGAAAAATAAAAATGATAGGATTTGATACAATCACTTTTACGTTACTTAACCGTCCATGTGTCTTTTGATTTAAATATAACAACAGCTTTTATTCTTCACACAGACCCTACAAAGGGCAGTTTTTGTGATAAAATGTAGAAGAAGTTATCCTCAGTTGATCAAGACAAAGTAAAAAATTCTTATATAATCATTATGCATTATTTCCTCATACAAGCTTATGGTGGCATGAGGTTTAAGACTTAAGAGCATTAGCAAATCTCCATATTTGCAAGATTCACTACTTGGTTCCGTGTGTTACTGTTTCCTGCATTTTGTTCAAATCATGGAACTCTTAAAATGCAAAATCTAATCTCAGCTGACCATAATTACTCTCAAAAGAGTATGAATTCTCTTATAAAAGACAATTTAAATTCATCATTTCATGAACCAGGCTGTCAAGATTCCTATTGTTCTTGATCATAGATCAATCAACAAAATGGACAATTTTAAGATCTGGTCTCTGAATTATTGTTTGTTTAATATGCTCTATACTTGTTGTGCAAGTGTACAAATTTTTTATTGCATACCTGATGATTCTGCTCCCCGATGAAGACTAAAATAACATTTTTAACCCAACATCAATGTATATAATATACACAACATATGTACAATTGATTTTTTGCATCTTGGAGTGTTTAATGCACGGGAACATAGAACTCGTGCAACATAAAGTTTAATACAATTTCCAGAAGTTTTGAGACATTGTTGGTGGAACAGATTCCTTTTGTTTTCTTTCCTTTAGTCCTTATATATAGCTGGTGCCTAAGAGAGAGATTCAACCATTCCATATCTATTCTGAATTTCTAGCAAAGAGCCAAAAAGAAAAGTACATCCTCACAGATCAGTTTTCAGTTTGCAGCAAAAAGATGTCTAATTT
>NW_027360503.1:0-4957 GCF_012295235.1 Primulina huaijiensis
CTGGCCAAAAACACATTATTCTCTCTTTTAGATATGTAGATATAAAAATATATATAGACGGATTTATATAAATTCTTCTTAATTTATTTAAGAAAACATTGATTTATATTATTGTTTGATTACGCGATATATTATCTTTAATACTTCTTTAATGTAATTTAAGTTAATTAATTCATTGATTATTAAATTCGAAATTTATAAAACTTATGTTTTAAAGAATATAATCAACTTATTCCAAAAAAAAGAATATAATCAATTGCATACATATATAAATTGAGCCAAATAATTAATAATAAAATATATAATACGTACATGGATTATTTGAGTGTGATATTTTGAATATAAATGTTCAATTTTCCTATCCAAATTAATCAATGTGATAATTAATGAGTGCTTAGTATATAAATTGGCACGTCATAAAGAGTAAATTTAAAGCGTGTGGGAATTTTTCTTTTGAAAAAATTGGAAGAATTTATTTTTTACCGTGTTGGAGTTCAACTATTAACTATAATATATGATACAATCGAAATGTGACACTTGTGCTGCTATACGATTTAAAAAAAAATTGAGTTGTACTACTATCACAAACTATTTTTTTTTTATAAAATGGTAAGTGCTCTCTCTACAATCAGATTAAGCCGTTAAACCAACTTCATTTACAATAATTATAATTAATAATAAATTTGTTGAGAAATTAATATCAACTATCGACACGTAACAGTAAAACAACAAATGAGCATGGTAATTTTTGCTTAAACAGGAAGTCGAGCACAAATTCAAAGTTTCAGACGACAGCTTTTAAATCATTGTCAAATTTCCTCTGTTTCATCTCGAATTCTTCTACTTTTCTCGCTCCAAATCGCACGCTTCGGGTCGTTTTGCCGCAAGGTATGCCTTATTGTTACAGTTTTATTTCTAATATATTCGCTGTAGCTTGCAGTTTTTGGATTTTCAATCGCTATTTTTGGTTTGTTTCTGCTCGATTTTTAGTGCTGTGTGCTCCGATCTTTGAAGTTTCATTTATCCGCTGAGTTTTTTTCCGGCATGCGCTCCGTGTGCATGTGTGCGTGTGTGTGTGATACCGGTGGTTGGATGGAGGATGCTTGGTGTTTGCTTCTGAGTAGGGAGTTTAGGATTTTGATTATTTCTAGATTTGGGAGGTCGTAGTCGTTTAGGTTCGTTTGTAATCAATGTTGAAGTTTAGATCAGCAGTTGGAGTTTCGCTGTGATGCACAGTTGAAATTTTTAGAGAAACAGTTGAGATGGGTGATATGAATTTTGTAGAGTTGGTTTTGGAAGTTTGTAGCCATTTAGGTTCGTTAATGGCTAGTTTTGAAGCTTACATCTGTTGAAGTTTGGTTCTGGTGGCAGTTGAATTTTTCTCGAGATCGTGCCGATGGAATCCTGCTCGTAATTTATTGTTCACGGATCATTGCTATGGCTTTATGCTAGATGGCCATGTCATTATGGTTATCATAGTGACGTTTGGCAAAATGGCGAGTATACAGGCAATGGGCTGCCTAATGCTTCTACTATTAACTGGTGACTTTTGTGGCCTTGTATGTCTATTTTTGGGTACCATGGGAGGAGTGCCTCCTGTGTAACATTTATTGTCCATAATGTTATATATGTCTGAGTTTTTTTTCTCTCTGAACTCTGGAGTTATGTTTTTATAGTCTGACGATTCTGAAATATTTGTTATTTTCTCCTCTAAAGGTTCCGAGTCTCTTCTAAATTTTTATGTTTAAGTTTTTATTATTTTTATTTTTTGTCCAAGCCAGTCAAATTGTCGTTGTCATTCCAAATTCTTATAATTTTGTATTGTGTTCATGTTATTTTATTATCCAAATTCTCGAGGAAAGATGTTTATTGCCTCTGACCTTCTTCCCTTGTATTTTTTATGGTGCTATGTTGATATCCAAATCTGGAGAAAAAAACTTCGTTGCCTCCTTCTATCTTGCGGTGTCTCTGATCCCTCTATTTCAGTTCGTGTTTTGGTTATTCAAATGCTACTGAAAAATTGCTATTACATTGTGTTTGAAAGGCCACTGGTTTGAACTTTGAAGCTAATAATTTTGTGACACTCGAACTACCAGCAGGCCTTCCGCAAAATCTGGTTGACCTTTTATTTTAAAAAGGATCATAAAGGGCTGGTATATGGTTTAACGTAAATTTTACTGCACATAGTGCAAGGACTGCATAAAGCTAAATGATTTTCTATATGCTGATTGAATTCTCTGTTAGTTGATTTTGTTATCTTGGTACAAATTCTGCTAATCACTTATAGCTAAAGTCCACTTTAACACTTTAAGAAGTATGGAATTAATGTTTTGTTGTTAGAATAAGACTAGATGCCTCCAAATGTGTATGTCATCTAAACATTATGGAGTTATAATGCATTGCATTACCATTACTTTCTCTGTTAAACAATCTTATGTTTCTCGAGGGTCGATATAGTCTAGAATGTTCATATACACTCTACCAGCTTATCAATCAATTCACTTGAACGATGCAGAAACAACTGGTTGACGTCTTATGACTGATGTCTGGTAGACATCTCACAACCGATGCCTTCTTACGACATCTCACAACTGATGCCTTTCTTGCTTAACCGTAAGTTTTAAGTTTAAAGTTCTCCTTTTTTCCAGAATACCGTCTGGCTAATATGTTACTTCATTCACATTATCTTTATCCTTAATTTGGAATTTGTGTTGTTTGTTTTGATCTAGTGTTCAGACCATGTTATGCAGATTGTCTTGCTTCCTTGATGTTCAGTTATCATGATATCTATTTGGATGGTTGATAATGCACAAAAATGAAGAAACTATATGTTGGTGTCTTATCCACAACCTTGTTGATGGTTTTTGTTCTTGGTTATTATGTAACTAAGAACCCCATCAAGGAGAGTTATCTTGCAAGTCCTCGGACCTTCAATCTAACAAATCCTCTTGAGTGGATAAGTCCTGGCACTCCGCCTGCATTTCACAGTCTAGAAACTTCTCCTCAAGTGATCTCTGCTGAAGTAATATTATCTGAATTCTTTGTTAAAAGAAACTTAACAAATGAAGAACAAAATGCTTTGCAAACTTGGAACCGACTGAAACCCCTGCTTACACAGGATATTGTCTTACCTAATGCTATTGAAGCTATTAAGGAAGCTGGTGTTGCATGGAAAAACCTAATCCATGTAGTGGAAGAAGAAAAACTTAGGAGCGATGGAAGTTCGTTGTATAGAGGAAAAGGGAAACAATGTCCTCATTTTCTAAGTAAAATGAATGTATCAAAACTTGATGACAATGGATTTAAGTTGTGGGTTCCTTGTGGCTTGACTCAAGGTTCTTCAATAACAATTATTGGCATTCCTAATGGCCTTCTTGGTAATTTTCGGATCGACCTCAATGGTGAACCACTTCCAGGGGAGCCAGATCCTGCTATTGTTTTGCACTATAATGTTAGGCTCCATGGGGATAAAATAACTGAGGATCCTGTGATTGTACAAAACACCTGGACCATTGCTCATGACTGGGGTGAAGAGGAGCGCTGTCCGTTACCTGATGATGAACAGAATAAGAAAGGTATAAATCTATCGCCTTCTCCATCTGCTAAAATCTGTACAACAGATTCGGTGTTCAACATGTATTTGAATTTGACATCTTATGCATAGTTCGTTAGCATTCAGCATGAGGAACCTTTAGTAATAGTAGTTGTAATCCAGATATAAATTTCTGATTTGAGGAACCTTTAGTAATAGTAGTTGTAATCCAGATATATAATAGTAGTTGTAATCCAGATATAAATGTCAGATTTCCTTGTCCCAATTTTACGGGCCTCGTGCATAACAAGCATTTGCATGATATAATGGACTCGAATTAGTTGCAAACTTCTCTCAAAAAAATTTAAAAATTCAGTTGCTAGCTAAAGATTTGGTCAGCCCTCAATTGGATATGTTTCTCAAATTGTACTATCCCCTGGGAATTCCCTGCAGAGCTTACATTTACCAAGACACTTGATTTGACTATATCCATCTTTGTAATTTTGTTTTACTATTGACATCCACACGACCTGCTGTTTTCTTTTGGAGTATCTAATGGATTATTCAATCAAAATATACTCTATTATCTGACGGATGTTATTATTCCATTGTCCCTGTATCTTGTGCGTTGCTGCTTGCACTGGTATTCCAAATAAGGAATAATGGAACTTTTCGCTTTCAATAAGCTTTCCATGGCTTCAGTTTTGCTATCTTTGTTAATGTGATAGACTGTAGATTTAGAGTGTATCAATCATTAAAGTATAAAAATTGAAATGATTTCAACATGTAGCACATCTCAGATGTTTACATGATCCAATTTAATCCTATGTTATCTGTTGTTGCATTTGTTGGATAATGCTCTCTCTACTAAAATCAGTTGATGAGCTGGACCAGTGCAATGAGTTGGTGGGCAAAGAAGGCAACCGATCTAGCAAATCCAACCAACATGCTAGTGGACCAAAAAAGATTTCTATGGTTCATGATGGTATACCAAGAAAGTATTTTCCTTTTAAGCAAAATGAATTGTTTGTTGCTACTTTCAGAGTCGGTTTAGAAGGAATTCAAATGACTGTGGATGGAAAGCACATTACTTCATTTGCATTCCGTGAAGTAATTTTTCTGTGCCCGTTCACCTCCTTCCCCCAATTTATCTGAATTTTATGTTAATATGACATGACATGTTAACTTGTTTTTATTATCGGCTCGGCATGCAGGATTTGGAATCATGGCTCATCAGTGAAGTGAGGATTTCAGGAGATTTAGAGTTAATTTCTATTGTAGCCAGTGGTTTACCAACTTCGGAAGATTTAGAACATATAATTGACTTGGAAGCTCTTAAAGCAATCCCACTACCTCCACGAAGACAGCTGAGTCTCATTGTTGGTGTTTTCTCTAATGCAAACAATTTTAAACGTAGAATGGCAG
>NW_027360504.1:0-513 GCF_012295235.1 Primulina huaijiensis
AATATTTACAAGAATGAATGTTTGATTGGTACTGGTGAACTTGAATACGATCTCTATAACTTAAAATTGAAAGATATTCCACTAAATGTCCATTTAAATGCAGACACCATATGAGATATGGATGAGTAAGTCTCCCAAATATTCTTGTCTTAGAATATGGAGGCCCTGCTTATGTGAAGCAGGTAGTGAGAGATAAAATTGGATTGTTGATCCATTTTATGTAACTTTGTGGGATATCCAAGGAATTAAGTTGGATATTGTTTCTATCATCCCCAAGAAACAAAGGTGTTTGTTTCTAAGAATGCAACCTTTTTGGAAAAAGAATTTCTATTGGATAGAAAAGGGGAGATGATAGAACTCGAAGAGGTTCGAGAGACACCCACAATTGTAGAACCCACACCCGAAGAGCCAAGAGAGGAGATACAAGCTCCTATAAGATACGAGAGAGTCTCGAGACCACCTATGAGTAATGGTCTGCTTCTTGAAGAGGGCCATGATGAGCCTATTCATGGA
>NW_027360505.1:0-25239 GCF_012295235.1 Primulina huaijiensis
CATAGATGATCCAAATAAGAGATCTGTCTCACAAAATACGACCCGAGACCGTCTCACACAATTTGTCTTATTTTTATGGATAAATCGACGCTGACGCACTGGAAGCTACGAGGCCTACAGTCATAAAACCAGCACCCCACTAATTTCCCAACCCCGTTAATCTCACGCTACTACAACTTTCTTTATTTTTTCTCTATTTATAAGCGCATACAACCAAACACACCTCAGCGTCTGGCACGTCTGCGAAGATGTCGTGGCAATCTTACATAGATGACCACTTGATGGCGGACATCGACGGCTGCAAACTCGTCGCCGCCGCAATCATCGGCCTCGACGGCACCGTCTGGGCTCAGAGCTCCAATTTCCCTAAGGTTTTTCTTGTTTCCAGTTCTTCTCGCCGTTCTGTACCACATTTCTTATTTCGAATGTCGGATCTGAAATTCTTGTGGAAGCCTGCGTGATTTGAACTAGGAGTCCGTTTTTTTGGCAGCTGATTGTTTTGATTTTGTTTTGTTGGTATTCTGATGCGATTCGTTCGATCCAGTTACTAAATGAATTCTACACTTTTTTGGATCCTACTTGGTTGTTTTTTGATTCGTTGACACAGAATGAATATATGAAGTACAAATATAGTTTACTAATGATTGCTGAATCAGTAACTGTGCTGGTTGAGCATTTAACAGTTATGTATTGGCGACGGAATAAACTTTTCCTTCCTGAGAAATCCTGGCATAAAAAAAGTGTTGAGCTGGCTACTCTGGATCCCTTGATAGCTATCTGCCTATCTCAACTCCTCCTATTGCCATAGGACAAATTACACCTAAAATTTTGATTTCACTTTAAATCTAAAAGTGGAGGCAACTACCAAACTCACGTGGTCTGCTCACGGGTAAAATTGATCTGCAGCAATGTGGGAACCTTCAATAATGGTAGCGCATGTTAGCCACTTCAAAGTGTACTTCACTCAGTTAATTGCAGTACAACTGCAAGGTCATAGTTGGAAGTGCTTGTCTTTTAGATCATTCAAAGCAAATTTTTGTAGTGGCTACATCAACTTCCAAGATTATTTTTTCAACAAACCGATTCAGTGTGCTTTTAAATAGAAAATGGTTGTCAATAGGAAAAGAGGATGACAATCGTTGCTTGGTATTTGCAACTGCACCCATTTTGTACGAGCATGCTATCTAACTTTTGTGGTTGGTCTAGTAATTTATTGTTGATTCATTAATTTTCTAATGTGAAATTAATGTTGATGCAGTTTGAGTCTGAGGAGATAACTGCCATCAAAACTGACTTTGAAACTCCAGGCACATTAGCTCCTACTGGGTTACACCTTGCGGGAACCAAGTACATGGTTATCCAAGGTGAGCCCGGGGCCGTCATTCGAGGAAAGAAGGTAGTATTTTCCTACTCAAATTCATTGGCTTGCAAGCTTATCTGTGCTTTTCTCTGAAGAGTCTTGCAATTTGTTTGAATTTAAGATCGAGATTAGGAAAGTAAAGGGAAACCTAAACAATTAAATTCGACGTCCTTGAGCAGTATTTTTTAGCAAAAGAATATCAATTCAAAATATTTTCTAGATCTTGAATGATGAAAGGAAGTAAGAAAATGAGGAACAAATTGAGAAAGAACATGTTAGTACAAGCATTCCTTTCTATTTTGTGTTAGGCCAGCCATGGAAATTCATTTAAATTATATTTTTTAATTGAAAAAGATACTTAAACTTTGGACAACATGTGGTTCAAGCGTCGTACTGATGAGTTTGGTCAGCAATTTTTTAGATTGTAGTCAAGTGATGAATGGGACCGTAATGTTATCCTTCAGTTTTGGGATTTTTTCATGAAGGAAAAAAATGCACAGGTGGCGTACATTTTACTCAATAGATAATATGTGGGATAAACACGATTCTTTTGAAAACAATATCACCTAGAACTGAAGGTAGTCTTTGACATGCTGCCTTCGAATGTACTTAAGTTTGAAGGGATGTTTTAATATGATACAGGGAGCTGGTGGTGTTACAGTCAAAAAGACCGGCCAAGCCTTGATCATTGGCATCTATGATGAACCCATGACTCCAGGCCAGTGCAACATGGTTGTCGAGAAGATTGGTGATTATCTTATCGAACAGGGTCTTTAATTGTTTGGTAAGCATTCTCCTTTTGGCGTTTCATTTTGCATTAATTTTCTGTCGTCTCTCAATCTTTTGTTCTTGCATGTTATTGAAACTCGATTTCTGCTTTTGGATGTTTTGTAGTGAAGCTTTTATGCGGTTTTTATGTTCTGGGTTCTTGGTGATGGCAAAAGCAGTTTGGTATTTGGGAAATGATATATGTTCTCTGTGCCTAAAATCAACAACAATGTCTTTGCATTTGTGGTGATGAAAGTTGTGGCTTTATGGGAGTACTTCATGTATTTTTTAGTGGTTTGATACTGTTCCGAATTTTTATAGACATGTTTCTGATATACAATTGGTTTCTCATGTAATGGTATTTTGGCTTGTAATACAAATTGCTCTATGGCTACCAAAGAAATCGATACCCCGATTGGACACCATATGCAGCCGGGAAGACTTCGATTGCAATCAGGCTACAATTTCAATTAAAAATCATTAACATGAGGCTATACTAGCATTAAGCCCATTAACGAATTATGATTTGATACCTGGATCTCGTACACGCATACCGTCGTTTCCTGCATAAACGGAAGGCGGTAGGGAGCTTCTGTAGGAGGAGTCGGTTGTAAATAAATTAAGCATAATTTCACTTGGCATTTCTTTAGTACACCAGTATTCTCCAAGTTCTCGTGTTTGAGGAATAATCTTTAGACTTTTTTTTTTTTATATGTTTCTTATGGTGGAGGAAGTATGTATTATTGCAGTATTTATAAAAAAATGGGGTGTGACAATTGTAATTTCATGAAATTTACCAGAAGATTGTTTCAAATTCCAAAAGACGATTTTATTTTATTTCATTATCTCCTATGTCCCGAATCTTGAATTGCAAAGAGCTCCTATTCGCAAGGTGTTTCAATCTGTAATCTCTATTTTTTATGAACGAGATGCATCTTTTCTTAAAATAATTGGTCTTTTCTTTCAGTCATTAATCTAAAATAATAATAACAATAATTAAAAATTACGGCAGCAGTAAATCGCAATCACTTTTCACAGAAGATAAAATAAAATAAAAGTATTTATATTTCAATTTTTCCAAAATTTAATCAACATTTTGTCACTAAACTCTAAATCGGATTGAAAATGTTCAAATTTTTTTATTTGTTTAGATTTTCAAAATTCAAGGGAATTTCGAATCGATTCTAAATAAAGTTAATCAATTCTAGTAATAATCATGATATATTTCAAATATGATCAAGATGTTGTAACCAATGAGCTTGCTGGTCCCAATTTAATTCGAGATAATCACGAAAAATAGAGTTGTTTTCGTGTTTTCCAATAAACGTCATTTGAAATTAATTTAACAAAAATTTCCTAAATCAAATAACTCATTTCAAATCAAATATAAATCAAGCACAACCTAATGGTATAATTTCACTTCTAACATCCATTTTTTTAGGGCAACTTCTAACATGGATTTGGTCCTCGTATCTTGGTTTATTCTATATTTTTTCAACGAATCGAAGCCAAAATAAAATAAGAGAATGTCTCCAAGATATTTGGTAGGGATTCCATTTTTTTTAAAAAAAATATGTAGAGAAGTTAATCTGTTTTCCAAATATATAAATCGGAACGCGGTTTGGAAAATTATAGAGACAATGATGTGGGGCCATTCTAGTGTGATTATTATATAATAATAGACCACCGCACCATTCCTCTCCGTCTCCGTTCATTTCAACAATATCCCTCTTTCAACTCTCTCGCAGTTCGATCCAACAATTATTGCAGCATGTCGTGGCAATCTTATATAGATGATCATTTGATGGCCGACATCGACGGCTGCCACCTCACAGCCGCTGCTATTCTCGGCGTCGACGGCAGCGTTTGGGCCCAGAGCTCCAACTTCCCTCAGGTTGTTCTACTCTATTTTCAGTCTACCTTCGGATCTGTAACTTTCCTGGATGCTTGCTTGTGATTTTACACTTTCTGAGAGGAGATCTGTTTGCTTGTTTAGTTGGGTGCCGTTCGGCGTCGAGTTGTTCGATCCCGACGTGAACTGGTCTTTTGTTTTCTGATTATTTATTGATTGAACTTATTTGACCAGTTATTTTCAGATTAAATTTTTCTGTATGCGGGCAGAAGTTGATCCAGGAATTCAGTGCGACGAGGGGGCTAGATAGTTAATTTTTTGGCTGAACTAAAGCTCGTTGAATTGCTCCGCCGTTTTACAGTTGGACCTTTTGGAGGAACATTTTAGTCGATTAGGCTAGCTGTAATATGAGACTTCATGTTGGAATGAAAATATACTTCGGACACCATAAGTCCACGTCCGCCACTATAATTGATCATGTTTGATGATTTTCAAATGCCGATATCATCGTTTCTAACTTATGCTTAGTAGGAAAACGAGATAGATAATTCATAATAAGATGTTTCACTGTCACTCTGAACGTTTCGAGATCAAGGCATATGATTTGTGGATGTTGGATGATTCTAATTTTTATTAATATTTTAAATCAATGCAAATGTAGTTTAAAGTGGAGGAGATTTCTGCTATCAAAACGGACTTTGAAACTCCTGGTACACTAGCTCCTACCGGATTACACCTTGGCGGGACAAAGTACATGGTTATCCAAGGCGAGGCTGGAGCTGTCATTCGAGGGAAGAAGGTATCCGTTTATATTCGAAGTAATTTGTGAGCTGATTCGTGCTCATTTCCCGAGTCTTGTGATATGAGTGAATATATGATGTAGTTGACGAATTTTGATGCTGACATTTTCATTCAAAATGTTAATGAATATGATAAGGAAATGTTTGTAAAATATGATGATTGTATACCCCACCGGTGATTTTATTTGGCACCAATCGAAGGAAACCAATTTCCTTCAGAAATTCTAACTGAAATTTTAGGTTGCAATGGAGACTTAAAAAAGTTGTGCGGACCATGTTGTTGTGAGTATCACGAGTTTGGTTTTAGATACTTGTAACATGGCATGGGACAAGGTCTTAATAATTTCCTATTTTTGGATTTCTTTTTTCCTTTGGGCTCCGGAAAGATGAATGATATTCTGTTACTCAACATACACAATTTGATGTGGCTTTTTGAGATTTGCCTTTGACACCATATTAATTTAGCTGCATTCATTTCTTAAAAGAATGTGCTGATCCATTGCAGGGAGCTGGAGGTATTACAATCAAGAAGACCGGTCAGGCCTTAATCATTGGCATCTATGATGAACCGATGACTCCAGGTCAATGTAACATGGTTGTGGAGAAGATTGGTGATTATCTTATTGATCAGGGTCTGTAATTATTTGGTAAGCATTCTCCTTTTTGCTTTTTGTTCATGTTTAATCTTCTATTAAATAATATCTTTGGCATCTGTATTACCTTTTTTCTGAGTTTCTGGTATTGGAATGTTTTGTAGTGAGGACCTTTATACAGTATTTGAAGTACTGGATTCTTGGACATGACGAAAGCAGTTTGATGTTTGGCAAGTTTTTTGTGTTATCTGTGTGTCTGAATGGGACAGCACGGTCTTTTTACCTTCTCTATTTGCTAAAGTTGTTCTTATGTTCATGTGTTAAATTATGTGTTTCTGACTGTTTTTCCCAATGATTTCAATCGTACAGACATTTGGCTTTGCACATTCTTTTCTTAAAAAAAAAAAATATTTTTCTGTATGTTATATCAACTTCAATATGGCTTCCATGAAGTAGTTTTAGTTATTAGCGATGAATTTACATACACTTTACGGTAATTTTGCTACAAGTATGTGTTTAAACATGCATGTATCATAGCGCCTGATGATTTCATAAATTGAACTCTTTTGCACATCGGGCGTGCCCTCATGTGCCTCTTGTCAGTATCGCCATAATCTAACTGCAATCGAACCTATGAATCATGGCTAGCCCTCGGCGTCCAGGTATTACAAACACAAATTAAATTCTTTGGTCGCCCTACTGTCGATTTCCCAATCAATCATGTGATATCTTATCATCTACATATAAGTTCCATGAATTTGGTTCCCACTAGGCTGGCTAGGTTGCATTTTCATCATGGCGGTCAGCCATCGGTCCGATGATATCCTGTGAGCCTTTCTTGCTCAAATAGAACTGGAAATTTTGTAGGACAGGAAGATTGTTAGGGATAGCTGAAATTTCAATTGCAAACAACTCGTAAGTGTGGCTAGGTCCATGGGGTGGGTTGTCTTAAATCTTGGACCTTGAACATAGATTTCCAATCATAACTCCGCAGGGAAAAGTGTTATCCGACGATTTTGAGTGAGGCGTTGCTTTCTTATTTCAGATTAATTATTTAGAGCCAAAAATGATATTGGCTAAGTTAGAGGTGTGTGAACCTTGTGATTTAAATAGAAAAAACCGTAAATCTAAACGGAGGAAACTAAAAACTGAACCGACAACTGAAATTTTAATTCGGATATAAATTTGAAAACATAAGTTTTTATAAATTGGTTTTGGATTATATATGTCGAAATCGAACCGATAAAAAAACATAAATTTAATTAAATTAATATTTTTATTTTATTTTTATATTATATTTCTAAGAAATGATATTTACTGAAGGATATTTTTGTTAGTATTCAGTTGTTGGTTTTTTTTATTTAATTTATTAATATTTTATATGTAAAAATTTTAGCGAAAAATTAACTACAAGGATAATATACCATTTCTTTAAAAAATATTTAGAATAATAGGTTGTAAAAATATTTACTTACGAAAATTTTATTAATTTTGAGATAAAATTAAAAAAAAGAATATTAAAATTTAAAATTGATATTAATAAATTTTTTTTATTTTATGATGTCTTAGCTATTAGTAACATAGTTTCTATAAATAAATATATTATTTAACTCTAGTTATATTATGTAGACAATTATGTGATATTACAATTAATTAGTATATATTATTTTTTATAAATAAAGATAGATAAATACGGGGTATTACAATTAATTTATCTCTATTTTTTATTTTGAATAATGTTACCACAATTTATATGAACTATGAGTTTAATAAATAACATTTTATTTTAAAATAAATTTTTTAGTTGTCTATTTATAAGAATTTATGAGTAATTAATAAAAGTCAACTTTTAAAATTATAATAAAAAATTAAGAAGATATGAACTAAAATAAAATTAAAAAAAGTAGAAAAAATATAAAATAAGATGAAAATAAAAGGGACACGTGGTTTTTAATTTTTGTTTTGCGTATCTTTAAAATTTAACGATATCAACCACTTTAATTATATTTTTATGGGTAATTAACCGTTTAGATTATTGAAACTACTAATGGATTTATCAAAATAAAAAAATCAATTTATTGTTATTATTTTCAATTTTTAATAGAGAATTTAAAGATGAAATATATTTTTAAAAATTTGGAGTATAAATAACAATTTTCTTATTATATATATTATATTATTTTATAGATATGAATATAATAGGTGAGTGATCAGATGGACGATAATTTTCTTTTTTGAAATTGTAAATTTGATTTTATGTTACAATAATAATCGAACCTTTTCTCATCAAATTTTTTCATAATTTTTTTTATCAACCAATTAATATAGATAGTATTTATAAACAATTTTAAGTGTAAAAAATCATAATTGAATATTCGATAAAAAAATTATATATATTAAAATTAGAACTAAACTGATTATTTGAAAAAAACTTAACTATTTATATGTAACAAATAATACTAAATATATTATATCAAACACATATTATGTGTGTGATAAAATTATTATTATATTATAAAATTAAGATTATTAGAATTGTAAATTTTATGTGGCCTACGGTCTCTATCACACCAACGTATGGCATATGGTCTCTCTCACATCAATTTTTTTTTTTTTTTTTTNATTTATCTCAACTAATTTCTACATATTTGATAACATATTTGATACATCCAATTTTAATGTATTTAACATAGAAAATTATATCTAAAACAATTAATTTTAAAAATAAAAATAAAAAATTAAAAATAAATAAAAAATTATCATACATAAAAAACAAATAATATTTTTATACATTATATTATATACTCGCAACACGTGTTTATTCTAAGTAGATAATGGTAAAGTAGCTAATTGTTAACAGTCAGTAAGCAATAACTTTGTAACTCACTCCAAATTGTTATGGGTTTCACAGGTTTCTTTTAGTAGTTTAATGAGCTATATGAATCAAGAAAGCTTGCATGGGAACGTCATTTTGAATCTTTGATAACAATGTTGATTCTCGCTCCCTAATTCACATCCCCATAACATACGAGCACACAAATTTGTACAATTCCAGAAGAACTTCCTCCCCTGCGCAGTTCAAATAAATTAATAGCACAACAAAGAACTGGTCATTACTTGGGTCTCTACGGCTTCACGTTGAAGCCTGTAAGCTCATCCTGGCTGGCAACGTTATTGCAACTCAGACCAAACCACTGAAAACCACAAATGAAGCCATTAGCAAAGAACCCAGAATGCGGAAGCAGCCGTGTGGTACAGATGATGAAGATTTTATTGAAGTGGTCGTTGTGTTGGCTGCTGCAGCAGTTTTATTATTGCCCCTGCAGAAGTCATGCCCCGAGTTCAACAGATATGAATAAAACAAAGTCATCAAATGTTTTCATTATAACGAAATGCGCATGTTTATAAAAGAATATATTCTATACCCGAATGTCGTGTAGACGCAGTTATCATAGCCTGCCAAAACAGAATAAGAAAGTTAAGTTTTTCCGGAGGAGTCTAACAAAACATTCACCAAAATACAACCTGGGCAGGGGTAGATCATGGGACGAGGGATCATGGAAATTTTCAGAAATTTTACATATAAATCCACTGAATCATCCCACCGTATCCCCCTCCTGGATTCTTGAATCTGTCCTTGGACTTGAGATCGACAAAAAATGCAAAACCAGAATTTTTATTACATACTTGGATTCTTGTTTGTCCTGAAACCTGCTCCTCCAAAACTACAAGCAATATCCGTAGCTCCATTCTGCTGAAAATAGCTATTAAATGCATAAGAAGCATGAGATAACAAGTTATCTGGCTCAAAACAAGGTTGGCTTGGCTGAATAGCGGAACAGTCCACATTTCCGGATCCACAAGCCCAATCTACACCGTGCTGTAAATCAGCTTCCGAAGCAGTAGAGGATGCAACACACCACGTTCCATTCGAACTGGTGATGTTCCCATTTGTGGTCTTATCCACAGCACCAGCCCCCGTGAAATCAAGATTATAAACACTTGTCTGGTCTGGAAAAAACAGACCCCAGTTCCTCTCAGATTCCATACCAGGCTTCCTATTCTCGTTAAACAACGAAAATATGTACACATCAGTTTTGTCCCCTGGTTTTCCAGGAGTACCGGTATTGTTTATAACATGACGAATCAGGTTAGTGTTGTAAGTTTGAGCATTATCTGCAGTGGCAGCAGTCTCACTTGGGGTTCCTTTCGAAGGCCAACCAGTCTCAGTTACCGTAATCTTGATAGTTCTAAAATTCAAAGCCATGAGAGCGAAGTTAATGGCGTCAATCTGCGCATCAAACATGTTTGTGTATAATAACCCGGTGTTCGGATCGATGATTTCTGAAGAAGACTCAAATAGAGCATAGTCAAGTGACACATTAGTAGCAGAGTCCCTATAGGCGTAATATGGGTATATATTAACCAAAAAGGGGGACTCATTTTCAGCGAGAAACTCCAGCATAGGTCTGAGAAAAAACGCATGCTTACTGGCGAATGCGCCTGCTGAAGGTGGGAATGATCTGGACAAGACACCTAACGAATGGGTACTCGAGACCTTAATCCTTCTATGCAGACCGGCTTTTCTCAGGGCCGTAAAGATATTTTGCATTGCGGGAACAACCATTGCAGATATGTTGTTTGGAGCTTCGGTCACTTCAGCACCCACAGTTATGTAAGTTATCTTTGTGGCTGGATAATACGGCAGAATACTGTTTTTTAACCATGTATCGGCATTTGATTGGAATTGGGAAAATGGTAAGAGGTCTGAGTTGGGAATGCCGATCATCAGATCAATTCCTGTATTGGAGAAGGCCTTGAGAATTTGAATGTTGGAGTCATAGATCCTCACGTGTTTGATATTATGAAGTTGAAGCAGTTGGACGACTTTGTCTGGGGTCGGGAGATCATCGGCATTTCTTCCATAGCATACGCCAATAGTGCCGGCTCTGCAAATGCCTACAGCAAAAATGAAGAATAGCGAGCAGTAAACATATATACGCCACGGCAATGCATTTGTAGACAACCAGACCTCGCAAGCATGTGATTTTCTAAAATCATGAGAGCTCGGAGTCTGTTTCAAGTTTGAATACTATTTGTATTTTTTTTTTCGAATTTCACACCCAAAAATCTCAACTTGCTAACCTCGTCTAATCTCAAACCTTTCTGACAAAGTTCTGAATCCGTAACTGATTTCGGTGTAATATACAACCAGCATTATCACGACTTCTATAGAATTACACCAGCGCAACCAGCATTATCACGACTTCTATAGAATTACACCAGCTTGCGCTGGTTAGTGTCTTGGAACTAAGCTAGCCTACTCTTGATCATTCATTGAAGAGTCGTAAACATTTAAGGAAGAATCTGTCTTATGTAAAATTCAAATATTTCCTCGATACTTAATGCGTGGAAAGATACGGCACTATCAAAACAAAGACACGAACCAGAGACTTTAACAAATTACGCAAGCAAATGGATACAAGATGATATTCTCGTATGACCCTTTTAGTCCAAGAATTCTAAAATCTCATACTTTTGGCTCAAATCGAAACTACGAAATGCTTAGAGCCTATTTTATCTACTTGTCATAAAGAAGTGCAGATGAAGCACCATAAAATCACAATTTTCCCCCGTAAAAGAAACGAACAACTTTAAAAACAAAACCCAAGAACAAAAATGCTTTCTTGGACAACTCTCAAAAGTCACAACTCAATTAACCAGAATCTAAGACTCTTCAATCTCAAGAACAGTCGCATTTTGCACCGAAACCAACATAGGAAAGACACAGTGCAAAATGGGAAGTAGGCACATACCAAAAAGCATCGGCATAAAAAAAAGTGCAGAAACCAGCACAAACCCACTCCCCATTAGCAGCAAATCACTTCAGATCGCGAAAAAATCTTCTTCACTTTCAAGAATCTCTACTACGCAATACTTCAGCAATCTCTTTTTGTTCTCCTCCGACGGCTCTATCCTCAGAAAGTAAAGCTCGAGTGAGGGAGAAAGGACAGTAGCAACTAGCAAGTGTCGTGCAGTGTGTCAGCAGGGTGCGGACTTGAGAAGGATTTCTGAAATGGGGTTAAAAAAAGCACCTCGAATCCGCAGCTTCGTTTGGGCATTAGAGGCATGTCCTGTTCCCCACATTTATAAAAAACAAAAAAACATTAGAACAATTGCACGCACTGTTCCTTAATATTAATGGACTTTTTCTCTGCTCCTATTCAATTCTTCTTTTAAAAAAAAATTAAAATAGATTAAAAATCAGAAATTTCAATTCAATATGAAAAAGTGGAAATATCAATTTATCGATAAACTAAAATATAAAAAAATCTGTGGTACAACCAAAGGCTAAATGGAACAAAAACCACAAATTTGTTTATACAAGAAGCTAATTATTATCATTATATAATGTTAGAAATTAAACCATGAAATTTCTCTAATGAGAAAAGAATTTTCGATTGAAACCTAAACCAAACCATAAACAGTTTGATTTGAGGTTTGGTTTGACTTAGCGTGGTTAATCATGAACGAATTCAGCATTAAAAATCATCTCCTTCCCATAAAAAAAATAATCTACTCGAAATCAACAATTTTAATTTTTCACAAATGTTCAGTCGGAATCGATAATTAAGTATTCATAGTAATCTTGTAAGTCATATTTTAGTGGTGTCAAAATAAAATAGGTTAGGTTTGTTGGGTCGATCAATTTAGTAGTGTATTACAATGGGTTGTATGTCAAATTGTCTCAGTTCATCAAATTACAAAAATAAAATAATAATAAATATTAGAGGCACTAGTACCCTTGTCCTATCATTTAAAATAAGTGAGTTAGATTAAGTTGATAATTTCTCAATCCGTCCCACAATTTTTTTTTAATTTTATAAAATGACTCTAACATCTTTTTGATATTTTAATTTTTCGTCGTTTTTTATTCAAAATTGAGCGGATCATGGAATTTTACTACTAACACAATCAGTAAATAACNATATGGGTCTGGGCGGAGTCGGGCCATGGGTTGAGAAGGATATGAGTTGGCGGCCATTTCAATTTGAATTTCTTCCCCCCTCGGTAGTCTCTCCACAGACCTAATATCGACTACCTGTCAGTGCAAAACACAGCCGAAAGAAAGCCGTCGGAAAACCATCATGAAGATCAAGAAACCACTCAAAGAACTCAAGCTCTCCGTGCCAGCTCAAGATTCCCCAATCTCCAGTTTCCTGTAAGATTTCTTTGATTTTCGAATTTTTAATTGAATTGATACTGATTTATGTTGGTCTTTATTGAAATGCAGGACGGCGAGTGGGACATTTCACGATGGAAATTTACTGTTGAATCGGAACGGGCTGCGCTTGATTTCTGATGAGAATGAATCGCTGGTAAGTTTGTGGCATCATGCATTTGTTAGGTCCGCTTTTTTAATCATGTAGATTATTCTCCGTCTACCTTTTGGGGTAGAAAATGGAATCTCAGTAGAGGAATTAGAAAACTTTCATGGAATGACTTGGGTTTGATACAATCTGGTGATTGGTTCAAATTATATTCAATCTAGGGAGCGTTAAGAATCTTCTTCGAGAAAATTAGGCTCTAGTTTGAAGAAGACAGCTTTTAAAGATGCTCATATGGTCATACCTGCATTTTTATTGAGAATTTTCAGTTGATTGGTGTTATAGATTTATTTGGCTCCGATTTCTAATGGACTGAGTGTGAAGGAGTAGTTGAATAAATACTGCTGCTTTAGTCTTCTTCAGCTAGTAGCAATCAACTCCATGCATCAAAAACACTTCACTGTTCACCCTTGTTTTAGAAGTCCCCATATTTAATACGGTTAACTGAAAACACATATCACATATCCAAGTACCATTTTCTTCCTGGCTGACAATTTTCAAATTTTTTCTTATGATTCTTCCGATTAGTATGAGAGAAAAATGAGATAATCAGGGAATCCGTATCATTCCCGATGATTCATTTTCTTATCTGATCTGTGATGGATGTTTACTTTGGTTAAAGATTATCCCTTTTGCCTTAGATTGAGGTTGTACCTATAGTTTCTTTTCATTTCAATTCTTGAACACTTGCATTGCATGAATTAGTATCTACTCTAGTGTCATTATATTTAGTCATAGAAGCTCTCATCCCACCAGTAACTCCACTCAACTATATGTTAAGTCAAGCACTTGAATTGCTGCAACTTTAATACCACTCAGGCAACATTTTGACTAACTGTGTTCTTAAAACAATGTAATTTTATTTCCTTTTAACAACGGAAATTTAATTCTCAATCTATGGAATTCACGATTTCTAAAAATCAGAGTATCAATATTTTGTCTTGAATTTTTTCATAGCCTTTAGAGGCAAAGGCGATTGATCTTCAATTCTCACTGGAAGATCTTGAGACCATCAAAGTCATTGGCAAAGGAAGTGGCGGTGTAGTTCAGCTTGTTCGTCATAAATGGGTTGGAACATTGTTTGCATTGAAGGTTAGATTGCAAGGAAAGCATGAATTGCCACCACCCGAGATCAGGTTCTTTTAGTAGCACTAGTTTGATTTCGTTATGTTTAAGGGAATAGGAGTCGTTGCAGGTTATCCAGATGAATATACAGGAGGAGATTCGTAAACAAATTGTCCAGGAGCTCAAAATAAACCAAGCATCACAATGTCCTCATGTTGTAGTTTGCTATCACTCATTCTATCATAATGGAGCTATATCTCTTGTCTTCGAATATATGGACCGTGGATCTTTGGTCGATATAATTAGACAAGTGAAGACAATTCTTGAACCTTATCTTGTAGTTGTCTGCAAACAGGTTAGTCAGTATCTTACTTCTATATTTGACAAGTTAAAACCTCACTCATTTTGACTTCCCACACCTATAATATAGTATACCTGAATTCAGGTTTTGCAAGGTCTTGTTTACTTGCATCACGAGAGACATGTTATACATAGAGACATTAAGCCATCAAACCTGCTAGTGAATCACAAAGGGGAAGTAAAAATTACAGATTTTGGCGTTAGTGCAGTGCTGGCAACCTCTATGGGACAACGTGATACATTTGTTGGGACTTACAATTACATGGCAGTGAGTAAAATTTACAAACTTCAGTCTCATATAGAAATGATTATTCATCTACCTTTCTTCATGACATATTCTTGGATCGTTTGTCATCATATAGTGACATAATCACGCAACAAAGCAATAATTTCACAGAAAACTGATTTCACTTTTTTCTCGACCTCTCTCTTAGCCTGAAAGAATCAGTGGGAGCACCTATGACAATAAAAGTGATATCTGGAGTCTAGGTATGGTGATCCTCGAGTGTGCTATTGGACGATTTCCTTACACAAAATCTGAAGATCAACAAAGTGGCCCGAGCTTCTATGAGCTTTTGCAATCTATTGTTGGAAGTCCACCACCTGCAGCTCCACCAGATCAATTTTCTCCAGAGTTTTGTTCATTTATCTCAGCCTGGTAAGGATCCAGGCATCTAATCAGCTTCATATGGTCACGAAGAACATCTATTTCCTAAAATTCTTCCCTAAATATCAACATCCCCATTTTGCAGTTATTAAAGTTTTTTTTTCTTTTTCACAAGTGGGAGTAAATCCTGTTCTCAAAGTCTTTTAAATAACTGATGTGAACCTATCAAATAAGAAGTGATATTTGATGAAAGAAAGTGGCAAGGGAGAGGGTATTTTGAATAACTAGTCGCAATGCATCGTCGCCGTTTCTCAATTCAAGTCTTGAACCATCTTAAAGAATAATCTTGTCAGAATGTAGAATGTGGAATGAATGAATGAATGAATCATATAAAGACTAAAGAGAATAGCCGACACAAGCTATAACATAGCTGGACTGAGAATTTCCTCTGCTTTTTTTATTCTGTAGAAACCCAGAGTTATTTTTCTTCAAATTATCTTATCACTTGCATTCTTTGTGTTTGCAGCATACAGAAGGATCCTAAAGACAGAGCTTCGTCTTTAGAACTACTGGTTAGTTCATCATCAACATACCATCTGCAGTTTTATCACAAATATCATTATGTACACGGTTTTTTTGTGAGCAATTTAACTAACCATAGTTTTGGTACACCCACAGACTCATCCGTTTATCAAGAAATTCGAAGACAAAGATATTGACCTTAGCATTTTGGTTGGGAGCTTGGATCCCCCAGTAAATTTTCTCAGATGAGCAATGATCCATAATGTTGTTCTGAGTATAAGTGCCAGCATATATGTTTGTATCTACTAAAAGATTTTTTCGGCCTTCACATAAATCAACACAACTGTCTACCGATTATATTGTGAGCCTTTTTTATGCATGTTATTTGATAAATCCTGGTATACCATATATGTAAGTGGAATGATCGCCATCGTATGAAAAATCGGGTATCACACAGTCTGCTTGTTTAGTGAATGCCTAGGCGAAGGAGCAATGCATGCTTCTTGGCCGATGTTGCATGAAATTGGAATATGATGTCATTTAAGATTAACGCTTTCCCTGTCTTTTGTTGCACTTGGATTCGTTCTTGGTTGAGTATAAAACGAGAAACTAAGCAATATAAGAACCGTTGATTTTAATTTTCATTCATGCTTTACCAACAAAAAAATATGTGGACAAAAAATAACATCCACAGGTACCGCGGATAATGTGGCGAACCATTTCGTTTTGTTTTAACAAATTCATTATATATGTTGGATATCCTTAATTATTTTCAGAATTTTCTGCAGGGATTATATATGATTGATCCCCCACTATCAATATTATTTGGACGCATACTGAAATATAAATAATGTAAAAATGATAAAAGAGAAGTCGGCATCTTAGAAGTCTGCAAATGACACATCAACATAATACAGTTCAACTCGAAAAAAAATTAAATTTGAGTTTGGGATTTTCGAGTTCGGGTCAGATCGGTTTGGACTCGATAGCTGATCCGAAAAGTTTATTTTTTTAAAAAAAATATTAATAAATATTACCTACATTTTTATATATTGTATGTTTGAAAAAATATTTATTGTATATTTATATCATAAATTTTCATGATTTAATATTTATTTTGAACATTTTTTTATTTTTTAAACAATTGTTTATTTGATTTAGTAAATATTCTTTATTTTTCTATGATTAGACTTTCAAATTTAAATCATATATATGATGAAGATTTTGTTATTATTTGTTTAAGTTAAAATAATTTTTTTTGAATTTTATTTAATTTTAAAAAAAATTTAAAAAAAATTCAAAATCAGGTTAATCGGGTTGATTCGGGTTCGGGTTCGTGTAGAGAGTTTTCAGGTTGGGTCGGGTCGGGTCGGGCCGGGTTGAACAATTTTTATATAGTATTATTACTCAACCCTACCCAACCCACCCGATTGACGCCTCAATCTCAAACAAATTTCCGAGACATGAAGCTAGCTAACTAGTAACTGCAACACTTATATTGCCTTAAGCCAAACAGTCTACAATTCAAATAGGTAAAAGGCCCCGCAGAGTGGGCAATGTAACATTTTTCAAATAATTCTAAAAACTTAATTTTAAATCGAAATAAAATAAAGTATTATTAAGGCAGATCCGATGAACAGGGCTAGTAAGAGAAATTTTTTATTTAGATCGTTGTGTCTGTCTATTATGATTAATTTAACAAAATTCATGGAATAACCAAATGCGACAACAATCAAATACCCATATTTAAAAAAAAATTAAAACTAGTACTTGCAAAAAAATCAAAACCATATGAAATGACAAAATCTAAATAATGTTTAGATTTTTGCGTTGACGTGACAAAAATCAAGTGAATTACAACAAGCCATTTTCGCGTATGGGATAACCCTTTTCTCGGACGAAATTTTCCCGAACAAATTCAGAAGACCTACCAAGATTTCCTAGCACGACATTCTTGAAATTAATGGTTTGTTGAGCTTGTGAGCATGACCTCTGCATTCGGGGATCACTCAAGCTGTTTCTTGATTCCATCATCTCATGAAGTGAAAGCCTCCTCTTCGGGCCTGGCTCAGGCCTCTGTTTTGGAGCACTTTGGGATCTCAGTTTTGCGCTGAATGATTGTGTATTCGCCATGTAATTCGGGCTGAAATAGTTCACGCAAAAACTCCTTGCTGGTGTCGAGGGTGCATTGCACCCACAGGAACTGGAGAATCTTGGCGTGTTTTGTGCGGTGGAGAAATGGCATTCTTCCCCCGTTATGACCAAGTCTTTATTGGGGAAATATTGGCCATCGGGTGTCAGTTTTCGTTCCGGAATTCGACTCGGAAACGGAGAAGAAATTGCCTTTCCAGTGGAGTCCTCACCGGGATCTGATATCCATGTGTCGTGGCCTCTCCGGGACCTTGATTTTGGCCAGCAACCGGTGTCCACTTCCACGATTTTCGGGCTTTCGTCGAATGTATTGATGGCATTCTCGAATGATGCAGAAAGCCTCCGGCTATGCAATGCCATTGGATGCTCAATTCTTGCATCATCAGAGTTCTCCTACAAATTTCAACCCCTCACAAAAGACGAATAAAACTTATAAAATAACTGTGAAACTACATTCTAAAGATTTTTATAACTCACCAGGGATTTTCGGGCCTGAAAGGAAGCTAATGTTTCGCGATTGTTGATGAAACGTCTTGTTTTCCAGGCCCGAACACTGGCTTGCGCTCTTACGAGGGCTTGCATGCTATGAAGTGTGGCCGTTGCTTGTCTACGCACCAAATATCCTCTCACCAAAGCTTGAATTTTTACCAGTCCCCTCAAAGCACGAAGGGCTTTTCGGGCCTGTATGCATTTCAAACGCAATATGAGTTCATGTCACGAGACGGAAGAACGAAACAAGTTATAAATGTTTTTTATTTCTTGTTTAAATCAACTTAAAAAGTGTTACTCGTACCAGGTATCCACGGAAAAGTTTTTGAATCTTGACAGCGGCCGACCATTCCCGGCCGCCGCCAACCAACAGCGTACCTCTTCCCTGATTGGTGAGACGAACAACCGCAACTGCCGCCTGTGCGGCCGCTACAGCCGCGTCAGCTGCTGCAGCCGAAGCTGCGGCCACCGCTATCGCATGCTTGCTCTGCTCCTTTTCGGAATCGTTGTAGAAAGACCTCAGCCACGCCGCCTCCGCAGGCGTAATGTTGGGCGGAATGGTAGATGGATTGTTGCATAAAACGCTGTCATCCCTGCCGGAATGGCCAGAGCTCCACCGGTTACCGTCAGGGGAGGAATAATCCTTTGTTTCCTTTTCTTTAACCTTTATCCCGAACAGGGATTTTAACCACCGCGTCGCTCTTCCCATATTTCCCTCTTCCTGCTAAATTTTCAAGAATGAGGATTTGCAGACAGAGTTGTTAGAAAAAAACTTGAGATGATGGTAAACAAAAAGAACAGGATTAGAGGCTAGAATCTAGGTTGTTTCCATTCTGTACAAAGGCTGCTACAAAAAAACACAGTCCAAAAGAATAAGAAAGTGAAACCAGGAATTATAGTAAACAAATCTTGTACTGCGACAACCAAGACCGGAGGACAGAGGACCAAATTTGTAATTTTCCATAGTAACGGGTTGAAATGCAAACAAATAGCAATTATTTGATTTTTTTTTTAATAGTGAAATATACAAAGATTTTAATGTAGAGTAGGTCTCTTGTGAGATAGTCTCACGAATTTTTATCTGTGAGACGGGTCAACTCTACCGATATTCAAAATAAAAAGTAATAATTTTAGCATAAAAATTAATACTTTTTCATAGATGACCCAAATAAGAGATCCGTCTCACAAAATACGACCCGTGAAACCGTCGCATATAAGTTTTTGTCTTTACTGTGGGTGTGTATATATATATATAAGTAGCAGAAGAGTCGAATTTTATGTGTTGAATTGAAGTATAAACATATATATGTGTGTGCGCGCGGTGTACCCCTTTTTCTCTGTATATCAATGTCCTTGAAAGAAACATAGCTATGGAGACCTCGTGAGCGTCCGCATAAGGAGACAAAAATGTGCGGCTTTGAACTGATAAAAAGTACTTTACAAATCCAACATGCAAAATATATCTCGTCCAATAATTACATCAAGTACGTTTAAGACAATACAATGATAAATCCAGAGGATATCCACCTACATAACTGGTTCAATCCACAAATTACTCTTCTGCCAATAAAACTCCATACAAACCAAAAAATCGTTTAGAAAATTTAAATATATTTTTTTGTTTCAATTTTCAATATAAGATGAAATAAACAAATACCGGCTCATCAGATATCGAATGATTAAATATTCATACATTACCAACTAGCTTATTATCATATATAATTAAAATTTATCAAATTTGAATTATTTCGAGTAAGCTATATATATTTGTTAAATTGCAAATTGTTGAGAACGATAAATTAAAATAATATATAAAAAAAATTCAGAAAATTAAATTTTATAAAAGAAATAACAAAACATTATAAATAATTTATCATAATATCATCATCATAAAAAAAACATAAACTATATACTAATATTTTATTCATTATATCTAACTAATATCATTCAATAAAACCGTATTAGAATTAACATCATACCCCAAAAATCATATATATTAGTACACTGATGTACGCGTTGGATGTTTGTACAATATTTTTTTTATAATTAATTTAGTTTATATTTAAATGAGAATCAAAATGTAATTATAAAAAATAGTAGTGGACTATAATGTAATTTTGATATATTAAACTGATCGAGTATTCCAGTTGGACATATGAATGATTCTTTTAAGACCCGTCCATATCTATGTACCCGAAAATTCCCAAAATCGATTACCCATTTTTTTAATTGGATAAAAAACGTCCTTCCCTTCTGATCCGTTTCATAGGAAGAAATTCCGCTCCTTCGAAGTCGTTACAAGTTTCACAGATTTTTATATTTGAATGAGAATAAAAATGTAATTATAAGAAATAATGATGGATTAGAATGTAATTTTGATATATTAAGCTGATCGAGTATTCGAGTTGGACATATGAATGATTCTTTTAAGATCCGTCCACATCTCTGTACCCGAAAATTCCCAAAATCGACTACCCATTTTTTTGATTGGATAAAAAACCTCCTTCCATTCTGATCCGTTTCATAGGAAGAAATTCCCATCCTTCGAAATCGTTACAAGTTTCACAGATTTTTAGATTTGGATTTTGGAGGGTAGGGTTAGATTTTCGGCTGAGCAAACAAAGCCCAAATATTAGGCCCATTTAAGGACGACTTCATCGCTCCGCAAGCGACTGCGATTACTTAGGGCTGAATTATAGCTGAAATCTGGAATTAGACCAATGAAATTCAAGCCTCCACCAAAGAGGAAGAAAACAGATGCCGCAGCTTTCGAAAGGTATTTTGTCTCATCTTTAGGTTGCTGTTTTGTACGTTATCGTGCAGATTGAATTGACTCGAGATATTTGAATTTATGGAGCAAAATTATGGATTTCGTGGGATTTTTCATAGCGATAAGTGATGTCACCCGATATCACTCGACTTAATCACGAGTTCTTTCTCTTGATTGCTGAAAAATGTTTGAATTTATGCTACGTAAGAGACACGATTTAGTCACGCGTACAAATTCCTGATCAAATGATATGATGCGAACAGGTAAAGTGTGAAAAGTGGTAAATTCCTGATCAAATGATAATTATACAGTGATGCGAACTATGTTATATTTATCTTGCAGTTCATTTTGGATTCAGGACACCGTACATTGGGTCATGCTTCAGCCTTCATGGTTGGACTTAGTGGTTGAGGCACGCTGCTCTTCATCGAAAGGCTGCGCCTTAGCTTGTTCGGAATGCAAGGGGAGAGTCTCGATAAGCCATCAGTCTAGGATTTTTTGTGGGTTTTTAATTATGATCCTTGCTTGAAATGGATTTGCCTCATTCATGTGGATCTATTTTGTAATTGTCCTGATCCTGTTGCTGTCCGGATTCAAACAGCATTGTTCTTCTTTAATCTCAACGGATCTGGCCGATAGCTAGTAATTACCTTGTTATTTTTTAAATTATTTAGGATTATCTAGCCTTGAACAGAGAACAAGCATCCCTTTAATGTGTAAAATTCTTGATTTCATTATATTCGGTTCATTGCCGTTGTCATTTCTCCTGGGCAAAGCTGCTCAAAGGAATTAATTCCTCTTTTAATCGTCAGTAGTTTCACAAGCATAATGAGTTATTGCCTTACCTTAGATGATAACTTGTTTTATGGGTTTCTTGATTCTGATTAGGTGATTAACTTTGTCGTGCATTTGATTATAGCCCCGCTAATTCGACACCTGCTGTCTCATCACTGGAAAAACAAGACGCGGTTATGATGCTTATTGATAAATCAACAGTACGTGAATTTTGTTCTCACCATTCGTGTTCTTTCACTTCAGCTTCTGTCGATTGCAATTTAGTTAACTTATTCATGACAACTATGTAGGGCGATGAGACTCATATGAGCCGTGTCAATTCAAGAATTCAAAAGGCGAGGGATTTTGCTGTAACTGAAGCACAGCAAGACGGCTGCATGACAAGTTTTAGAATATTCGACTCCCTATACGGGAATTATCTTGTCCCTGTTATTCCAACTCGAGCAGAACTCGGCGGTTAGCTTGGTGAGATTCCGTCATTTAACACCCTTTGGCAGCAGAGGAACCTGATTTAAGGTTTGTTGCGGACTCCCGTGATACCTTCTTGAACTTTCTCATGCTCCGATGAGCGAGCATATCCGGAATTCAAAATGCAATTGGGCATCTGTCGAACCTTCAAAATGCTGATTGCCAGTGGGAGAATTTATAATATCACCTGCTCATGCCCAAACAAATATCAGCTGTTCGCATTATTCATACCCTCTTCATCAGAGATGACTCTTGTAGTTCGATATACTGTTCTAATATATTCATAGGTGGATTTTTTAAAATAGTATAATTTCATATAATAATAATAAAGCAATATATACTTAATTACTCAGCCGCAGACGGTATTCTTATTCTGTTTATTTTCAGACAGTGCGTGGTACATCCCTATATATTGCTCGAGTATGTTGTGTTGTATAAATTACAGGTAAATAAAATACGCGTGTGTACTTATAAAAATATAAAAAAAAATTGCTAAAATAATTTTAATAAATATTTTTTTATATTTATATGAAATTAGTCATAAATTTATCTCGTGAAGACCACTCCGATTGAATTTACAATTTGAAATATAATTATATTTTTTTCTAGAAAATTTTAAATATGTTTTTATTTCTATAATTTTTAGTTTTAATCGAGTTTAAATTATTTTCAAAAGTCTGCACTTGAAGTTAGTTTATAATAAAGTATTTAAAATTAATAAAAGGTAATTATCCGATACACACAGTCATATGTATGGGCTATTTGCTGTATGTTACAATAATATGTCATTTACTGGACTAATAAGTCTGTATTAATAGGCCCATCTTGTAGGAATTTGGGTTGGACGCTGATATGAGCGGGCCCAAAGCACATACGAGGTCGCTTCTATCATCCACTCGAGCTTCTTATGCTATTCCGCCAGGCGGATGCTTTCCCTGGTATACTCAGATAACGTCTCGAACCCCGGACTCCGGAGGAAGATGATACGATGTAGTTATTTGGAAATGATTTTACACACATCTATTACCTTTTCATTTGAATTTGGTTGTATTTCTCATTGACTGTTCGGTAATTTCATGTTCAACTATTGATTTCATCGAATCTCAAAAGCTTATAGCTCTCTATGTGGTGTAATATGGTAAGACCTCATGCATTCCCTTTAGTTTTTAGGATTCACGTTCAACCCTCCAGAATGAGAAGTTTAAATTCCGGTTCCATGTTTGCTGGTTATCATTCAATTATTGGGTCTTGTGAAAAACCGGGTCCACAGTTTCTGTGGTGTCGTGAAACGCCAGCTAAACTGGGTTTTCGTGTGCAAAGTGTTGTCTTGAGTTGTTCACAATTGGGAGCGAGACGTTTTAACAGTTCATATTCTGAGATTGAGGTTGAGAGGAGTAAAAAGACCCTTCCTTGGTTGGCAAAATCCAGGGGGAGGGAAAAAAGAGAAGTAGGAAGTAGTGAGGTGAGTAAAGTGTTTCGGTCTTCATGGGAAGAATCGGCAGAAAAGTTTTTAAAAGGTAGGATGGAAATTAGAGAAACCCGGAAATTCGAAGGTAGGAGAAATGAGTTGAGGAATGCAGACAACTTTAGTGAGGACGGGGATGGGGATGGGGATGCTGAAGTTGGGGATGATCCGAGATGGGATAAAATTAGGAACAGGGTAAGCAAATTTGTCGAGGTAAAATCAGGATCGGAAAGACCAGAAGTTAGGACATGGATTAATCAGGAAAATTGGGGTAGGAAGACATGGAAAGAAGCTAAGGAATCTTCGGTACCAAAAATAGTTGGAGAAGGAATATATGGAGTTGGTCCTGTTTTGGCTGCACTTTCGGCTGCACGAAGAGAATTCTATGCATTGTATATTCAAGAAGGGTTAGATTTGGGTACGAATAATAGGAAAAAGAAGGACAAGAAAGGTTTCGAGAAAGTTTTAAAGCTGGCTGAGAAGCTTGGATTAAGCCAAAAAGAGCTGTCAAAGCATGATTTGAACATGGTAGTAGATAATAGGCCTCACCAGGGCCTGGTCCTTGATGCTTCGCCGCTGGAAATGGTCGGGATAAAGGAGTTGGAACCTATTTCTGTTGAGTACGAAAAGGGCCCTCTTTGGCTGGCGTTGGATGAGGTCACCGATCCTCAAAATTTGGGGGCAATAATTCGATCTGCTTATTTTTTTGGTGCTTCTGGGGTAGTGTTGTGTGCTAAGAACTCGGCCCCGTTAAGTGGGGTTGTGAGCAAGGCCAGTGCGGGTTCACTTGAACTAATGGAGCTTAGATCGTGCAAGAATATGATGCAGTTCTTGACTTCCTCTTCTAGAAATGGTTGGCGGGTTCTTGGTGGTTCGGTTTCTTCAAAAACTGTTCCTTTGAATGAAGTTGTGCCTGGTGCTCCTACGATCCTTGTACTGGGCAGTGAAGGCACGGGTTTGAGGCCATTGGTGGAGAGATCTTGCACTCAGTTGATTAGAATTCCCGGAAATCTTCCCATAGATTTGATAATGACAGGAGATGAAGATACTGGCAACATTGAAAATCCAGGTCAAGAATTCCGGTCCTTCTTGGCCGTGGAAAGCTTGAACGTAAGTGTTGCAGCAGGTGTTCTGCTGAATCACTTGATCGGAAGTATTTGTGATAGTGTTGGCCATGTCCAAAAAGAGTGAAACAAGTTAGTAGAACAAAATATAGTTGTTTTATTACCTTTTTTAGTTTTATGTCACTAGTGTTGTTCTACTGCTTGTGTAAGACACTTTTGATTTGTGCCTCTATATATGTAGCTCTTGTTAGAATAAGAAACGGGAATGCAGAATAAGTGAAATCATTTGACTTTTGTGCGGTGCATTTATTCGGATTTGCAACTCTTTGGTGGCTTATATCACACCATCGCGCACAATCCACCAAATTGAATCTCAAAATCGGCCATTTGAAGCATGACCGAACTTTTGATTTCCAACTACATACAATCCTTAGCTAGCGTTTACCATGCATCCTCTAGAATTTGAGTCCTTATCACTGGTGACATAGTTATGGGCCCCCTCAACGCTACTCTACGCGTGGATGGCTCCAGAAGTTGCCCCATGTACACATTACATAGGATTTTCTGTATAAATAACACCCCGAGATCCCTTTGATACCAGTTGCCACAGTTTCATACTCTCCTTTCACGTCACATGAATCAAATGCTCCTATCGCTTAGCTTCGTAACGATTATTCCCTTACCTTAACAACCCCCCCCCCCCCCCCCCCCCCCCCCCCCCC
>NW_027360505.1:26188-48261 GCF_012295235.1 Primulina huaijiensis
CCCCCCCCCCCCCCCCACACCAACCCCCAACACCCACACACACAAAAGTTTTGGGAACTTTTGTGGCTGGCCAATCGACAAATATCATGTGTGCCGACTTTTAAGGTATATATCAAGCTTTACTGTAATATGGGAACTATTTTCTGCAAATAGTTATACAAATTTTGAAATCCAGATACTTGAGTCAATCTTGGATTCGAGGGTTGATAGTTGGCTCTCGTGAAGTATTGGAATTCTATATCCACTAATTTCTCTTTAAACACAAGCATAAATGCATAACATGTGCCTGGGAGATTTCAAGTACCAGTGAATAAAATACAAAAATAGAAGTGAACGAGTGGTAGAATAATATCGCATCTCAACGACTTTCCACGTTTTTATAGTTATTCCTATCTCGAGCAACAGAAGTACAATAAAAAGTGATGGTGAAATAAGTTTTGACTTTTGGCCATCACATATATTTTAGAATGAAAAGTTAATTGTTTTCTTATTGGTTTCACAGATTGCATACGTTGTCTACTTACACACGTAATCCTTGTACTGCTGTTATGACTTTTCAATGGAACATGGGGGTCCATATCTCACCTTCTTAGGCACTTATGCTTATTTATTTATCATCTTTGTCCCTTTTTTAAATTAAATTCAAGGCAAAAATGTTCTTTTTTAATTGTTGTTCTATTGTATTCGAAAGAATCTTGGTCTATAAATTTGAAACAATGATAAGACAAATATTATAAAACATATAAAATGTACTTAATATTTAATGTAATTGGGAATTTAAGTTCAAATTTAAATTTTTCTAGCTAGAGTGTCAGATTCGAATTTGGGTACTCCATGATTGAAAAAATTACGTCGGTATGGTCCATAGTCGTGCGTGCCAGAGAGCAATTGGTGATTAATTTTTCGGTATGCGCCACATGATTGTCTATGTGTCGTATATGTCGGCCTAACATGTGAGGCAAAGTTACGTTGAATTTGTCCTTTGCATATTTGCATCTGCCCCAAATCAATAATATATATATATATATATATAAAATATGATATTGTATTAAATTTAATTTGAAAAATATTATAATAAAATCAAAAACTTTGATTACGCATTCGTTACCTATAATATATATGAATAAAGTGTTAAAATTTCAATTCAAGTCATATTTAATTTAGCAGATCGAGCCTTTGTTTCTTAAACTTCAAGTTGTAGGTTCAATTCTTACTTTGCCATTTTTATTCTCTTTCTTTATTAATTTAATTTTTAATTCATACATCAAAATTACAATATAGTCTCTCAATATTTCTTATAATTAAATTTTGATCTTCATTTAAATATAAACCAAATGAATTATACAAAATACTATATGTGCGTCGGTGCACTAGTTATATTATTAAGTTGCGTGCACATTCACTATTATATATATTATTAAGCGAGATGAGGTGAGACCGGCTGTCATCACAACTTATTTTCTTGATTGTCCCTCCCAAATCCCACTATGTTCTTACTAATTTTTATGATTATGGTATTATTTTTATTTTAATATACCTCGAAATAAAAAAAACACAAAATTCTTGTGAGACGGTCTCACGGATCAATTTCGTGGGTCGAATATCTTATTTTGGTCATCTATGCTAAGAGTTTACTTTTTTATTGTTGATATCAATCGAGTTGACCCGTCTCACAGATAAAAATCCGTAAAACCATTTCAGAAGAGACTTATTCTTAAAAAAAACCGTATAAAGATCAAAGAGCAGCTGAATTCTTTGTTTTAAATTTAAATTCATATTGTATATGCGTTGTCACTTATCATACAAATAAACATTATTCAAAAAAACTGGAGGGACAAAAAATGGCCATGTGCAATGAGGGGAGCATGGAAAAGGACATTAATGTTAAGATTCGGATAATAAATCAGCATCTTTTCCGGAAAATCCCATTTTATTGTAAATCCCTGCCGCTTTGCACGTGCGACCTCACACGTGGACTCGCCCATAATTAACTACTCATATCCAACTGTCAGCCCTCTCTACCAACCCAGATTTATAAAACTTTATGCAGAGATTCATGAAATTTTAATTTTATTTAAATACCAAAATTTCAAAAATATTATTACATTACTATTATATAATGTACAAGTTAGAAAAAACACTCTATATTTATGTCATGAATTAAAATATCACATTTATTCTATAACACTGGAATTTTGGGAGATTCAAATAATATAATGTAATTATTCAAATGAATTCGAAATTCATAATCTCAGATCTCTAGAACCAAGTGCACAATACAATCTCGAGTCATTCAACTATTCATTATATAGTTTCCCTTCCGCTATTTTCATTTTCTTTGTAAAATTAGAATTTGGAATATATATTGTTGTGTTTTGTGTTATGCTCTCCAAATGTCGTTAATAATCATATTTAATTTGGAAATAAATAAATAACCCTAATTTTTTTAAAAAAATTTCAGTAACCTGAAAATTAAGTGTGAATAGAACCACAATCCCGATCCCAATATAAAAACACGGTCTCTCGCGAATTTCTCTTTTTTCCTCTCTTCTGTCTTCCCCTTTCTACATTTGTAATTTCCGTTAGTGGCGATCTGAGAGAGACGAGCCAATACGAACACAAGTTACGTATATGCAATGTACGTATATTCATAGAACGGAATTCGAGGGCACCGATTTGTCCCAGGTCGTGGAAAGTTGTATGAAGGATATAGTTGTTGTATTTTTAAGTGCCAACATTGTGAATAAAAATGTCTACCTTTGATTCGTTGGATGCATTTTTGTTCGCTGCCAGCAGAGCTTGCTGTAGTCCTCTCGCGATTTTCGTTCAGATCCAGGTGGGGTATTTTTTGTATTCTGTGTGGAGAATGCGAAAAATCAGTGTTTGATCGTGTTCTTTTGTATGCTATTGCAATGTAGAGCGCTGGCTCGAGTGATTCTGCTTTGCTCGTGGTTTGAATCTGAATAACAATGGAATTTTTTTAAAATCAATTTGAGCAGTTTTTTTTAATCCGTGGTCAGTATTTTTTCCTATGGTACTTGTTTTTGAGAGTTCGAATTATGGCGAAACGTGGTTGAGGATAAAATTGGGTTGCTATGTTTCTCTCCTTATTTATTTCACGTTTATTTTTTTTTTATGAGAGTCGAGATGTTCTGAGTTAGATCTGGCTAGTTTATGGCAACCGAAGCATTACATAATGTGTGAGCGAGACAGGGATTGGCTTTAATGGAATTATGATGTCAAGTTGAATGTTCGATTATTTGGTTAAAACTAAATCTTTTTAGTGTTGCTTCTTCAAGTTCGTTTATGCCATCATATCTCGTTACTTATTACTGTCATTGTTTCTTTTCTGAATGGGTAGGGAATATGCAGGGTGCGAAAAACTCAAAGGAAAATCCTGTCAACATTGTCCTAATTTGTTTCCCCAAGTTCAATGTTGCATCTGTGCAATATTTCTCTGCATGAATAAACAGGATACGGCTTGCTTTTGATAGCTTTTGTTGAGCACAAAACAGTTGTTGTTGTTTCCCCAGAGTCCTACATTTTGATGTTCACTTTATGCGTCGGGTATGCCATACCCTTTGAATTTTGATACAACCCTTATCCCAGGCCACTGCCAAGCGCAACCAATTCAACTCACAGTCTCACACCTTGAGCCTCTATTACAAGGTCAATTATCAGTAAACCCAAGGCAAATTGCCACATCTATTAACCAGCGCATTTGGGTGCGTGGGATCTATGGACCAATGTGTTGGACAATTTGTCTGTTGCTGTACTAAAATTTTTGGTTGAAAAAATTTAGGATCTTGGGTATATTGTCTGGGCATGCAACTTTAAAGTTCAAAATTAACATGTGTGAGTAGGAACTTTCACTAATGGATCTGATATTTTATGTATTAGTAGACACGAACATTGATGATGTGTCTCTTGTTTTCATCTTCATTTTAAACTTTTAAAGCTGTAACTGAGCAATGCGCTGCTGTAAATGTATTTAATAGTCTTTGTTGGTTGTGGTTCAGTTTACTCTTTAATCCTGTTTATTGAAACTATGGAGTTTTTCTTGAGTGCTTTTGTTTGGTCAAATGGTGCTTCATCAAACTTGAGAAATGTATGCTTTAGGTTTTGGTATCACACAGAAGTTTAATGCTTGTATTCTTGTGCTCGGTGTTGGAGTTGCCTTGTTATTTAAATTTTATCACTATATACAGAAAAGAGAAAAAGTATGGAAGGATAAAATGGAACCTTATTGTCTCATCAAATTGTTACCTAATGCATGAAGATGCATTCTGTAATATATTGTTGATGTGATCATGTGAATTTTTGGAAGTTTTGGATTCATTGTCTGCTGCATGATAGATACAGGGCATCAATCTATTATTCTTTGGGGAAGAGAACTAACAGCATATTTTTTGGTTTCGATATCATTTAGTATTATTTTGTTTCTGCCATTTTGGTTCCTACATATTAATTTGAATTTACATGACAGGGATTTTTTATTTGCTTAATTCTTGCTCTTGGCTGGGCTTTGGCTTCCTTTGTCAGGTAGCAGAATTTGATGGTTGACGGTCTAGTTATTAGTTTACTACCTTACTGGGCATGGATTATCTTCTACGTCATTTTTTCCATGAAGCTCATAATTGTACATTATTAATGAGAATTTTTTGCCACAGAGGTAAAGAGATAAGACGGTTGAAAGAAAGCACAAGACATGGAAATAGCTTTGCTTTTCTTTGTTATGACATTAATGACCTCGAGCATGATAATCAGGTCAACTTGCCAATGGTTACAGTTGTGATGCCTTTAAAGGGGTTTGGGGAACACAATCTTCATAACTGGAGAACTCAGGTGGATTTATCTTAATTTTGATTGTGCTTATTCAAAAAATTGCACAAGCATTATCTACATTTAGTTCCAAGTTTTATGCTATCCAAGACATATTTTCATTGCCTTTCTGTTAGAATCACGCTTTCAGTATTTGTTGGATCCAAAATAGCTAAAGTAGTGGCTCGTTGATGATTTTTTTGAATCAGAATCTTAAACGAATGGACCTTTTCCAAAATTTAACTGTACAAATACTTCTGCATATTCTGGATCTTTCGAGTTTGTTGAAGTCAATTGTTGTTAGCAAATGGTTGAAAGATGTAGATATACCAGTGTTTATTGTGGCTTGGTTTATAAATGCTGCAGGTTACATCTTTGTATGGTGGTCCTCTGGAATTTCTTTTTGTGGTTGAGAGTACAGAGGACCCTGCTTACCATGCTGTGACCCGATTGTTGGCGGACTTTAAGGTCTGTTGCTTCCCTCATTGACTTACTAGTTAGGCTGAAGCTGAATTCTGTTTATTTGTCGACTTCTTTCCATGCGAATGAATCATCTTACCCATGCATACCACATAATACATGATTTGGACTGCTAATTGTTTTATGTTTTTGTTGTTTTAGAAATGCATTAATCATTCTTCTTCAAAGGCTTTGTTGCATGGATACGGGTACGAGTAGCGTATCGAATACGATACGGATACGGCGACACGTCAAATTTTGAAAATATAAGACACGATACGGCTATGATACGATGTCGTATCCGTATCCGATAATTAAAAAAAAAATTTTAGATGTATCCGTGCTACATTCTGAATACCCATTCCAATAAATTTTTTCACTGTCATGGTATTCTTTTTTCTAGAAAAAAACCCATGAAAGAAATGCAACCAAGTTTTTAACCTCAAAGCCTTGAAACGGATGCAAAGCCCTTTCCAATGTTTTTCCCTGGCTGCGATTCATTTATTCTTAATCTAGAGATTTCCTTCTTTTAGGAATCTTTTAAAAAGAAAGAACATACGTTGAGACTCAAAATAATAGAAAGAATTCAGTTGTGTGTAAAACAGAGCAATCGAAAAGGAACATGTAGGATGACAAACATGGCTCTTTGCATTATACCAGTTTGCTCGGGCAATATGATTCTTTGTTACGGCCTACTGGGTCTTAGTGGATAAGAACTTTAGATTTCAATAGCTGATTAATGAGTGCTATTTAGTATTTTATACCTGTTTTTGTAATGCTTCGGACTTGGTTTTTAACTGCTGTTTTTCTGCCCATTCTTCGAAGTAGAAGCAGCATCACATTTTGCTTTATTATGATTCACCTTCAAGTTTTGGCAGAAATGTATATTGTTATTCATTGCAAAATTTTACCCCTTAAAACAAATGCTATCTCCTTATGTTAGCTTGTGAACTTGTGCAGGATGATGTTGACGCAAAAATCGTAGTAGCTGGTCTATCGACAACTTGTAGCCAGAAGATCCATAATCAGTTGGTATGCGATTATTTCTTGTTTTACTCTTCATTTTTTGTTCAAATTACTCTTTCCACCGTGCTTTAAAAGCAGCAAAACTATTTGCAACGGAAAACATCTCAATTTATCTGATGTTTTAGCCTGGTGATGTCATATCATTATGTCACTTCATATTTGATGCTCGCTAGCTTGAACCTCTTTCAGTAATTTAATGTCATACAGACTTGAAGTGAATTATGTTTTGTAATTGAGCTTATTACGATTGCTTTGCCGATAAATTTCCCTCTAGTGAGAGCAAAATAGGGTGAACAAGTAATTCAGTTGAATTGTAAATGTTTTGAAGCCTATTTTGGCTGATATCTTCACTAACTTCTGAAGAAGAAGCACCATGTCAAGTAAGACCTTTCATGTATGATATTTAACTTTTTGCAGATCGGGGTAGAAAAAATGCATAAAGATAGCAAATATGTGTTGTTTCTAGATGATGATGTTAGGCTGCATCCTGGATCAATTGGAGCCCTCACTGCTGAAATGGAGAAGAACCCTGATGTATGGTGATGTATAGACCTTTTTTATATCAATAAAATTTGTTTTTGTCGTTGCCCTGATTTGTGATATTTTTAACTTTTCTATTACAAATGTCTTATATACCTGTAACCTGTGCAGATTTTTATTCAAACTGGATACCCTCTTGATTTGCCATCTGGAAGTTTAGGAAGTTACTGCATATATGAATACCACATGGTACGTTTCACAACACTCACACGACCACTTTCTCGCATCTTCATTTCTTAGTTGTTGCACTGTATTTATACGAGGATTTAGGGTTGGTTTTTGTTGGAGTTTTATACTAGAGTTGAGGGTAAGGCTGCTGGGGGCTGAGTAAAGGAGTGGGAAATGAAGTACAGTAATTTTTTTAAATTTTGAATCCATTCGTTCTTCTAGGGTATCTAGGAGTCTCACTTAAATAGCATGAGGATTATTTTATATATCAACGTGGTTAATTCATATAAAAACCAAGTTGAATTCATCTATTTAACTTTCTTTGTATTGGTATTTGGCATAGAGTTTAAGGTTATGGTTTATTAAGCAATTTAAATGACTGGTCAGAGATGGAAATTCCTGATCAAGTGCAGAAATATGATTTTTTTTATTCGAGCAATTTTACCTAAGTTCCCAGCTTGTTTTTTGAATGAGACCTCAGTTCACTTAAACATAGAGAGCCAGGATACATATTAAGTACGAATATTGACTAAATAGTAAATATATCTGTGAACGTGCTGGCCATATGAAGAAAAACAACAAAATGCTGCAGCAAGTCCCAAAAGTCTGTCAAGGTTATTAATTTGGGCATTAGATTCATGGAACTTTCCTTCTATTTCAATCTTTTCACCGCTGTCATACACATAAAATTTGAAGTGCATTCGATTTCATTACGGTTGTACATTTGGTTTATATTGTAGATAATTTGTGGAGTAGAGATAGAAGTTTACATGATCTTAATGTATTCTTCTCAAGTTCGAATTACAAGTAAACCCTCATAATTCACGTTGGAATGAGCAAGACACTCCAAATGAGCAGCTTCTTTCTATCATTAAAATAACTAGGCTGCTTCACACTGTTAATAAATAACCAGTGACTTAAGAAATCCACTATTGACGTAGGAGCATCGTCATAAACTTGTTGGACCAAATGTTACCCACGATCTACTTGGTTTTTTTTGGTCCTTTCAACTGTTGTTTAGTTTCTGTTTCTTCTTTCAGAATCTTCTGTAATCTAAATATCCATCTTTATTTCCAGCCCTGTTCTATGGGGTTTGCCACTGGTGGGAAAACGTTCTTTCTATGGGGTGGATGCATGATGGTAAGCATTTCTGCGTATTTAAAGCAAATTCATTTTAATGTATAAAAACCTGATTCTGAATTATTTAATTGCAGATGCATGCAGATGATTTTAGAAATGACAATCATGGCGTGGTTTCAGAACTTCGAGATGGGGGCTATTCAGATGACATGACTCTTGCTGCTATTGCAGGTAAATATTGCTCTTTTTCATCTTAAAACAATGATTTTAAGTTACGAGTTTGACAGTTGACCTAAGTACACTAAATGGCTAATTAATTGAGCTATGTTGTGAACTGTGTTTCTTTTCCTGCTATATTGGATGTGAGTTACAATGTCACTGAAGCAGTTTATCTCTGTGCTGAATGGTTTGTGAATTATATTAATGGTTGATGTTGTTGCTATCAGGTGCCCATAAGAGGCTCATCACGTCACCACCAGTTGCTGTTTTCCCCCATCCACTTGCCAGCGATCTTAATTTTGCTAGGTGTGTACAAATCAGCTGGAATTGTTAACTTGAAATTGTGATATAGCTTCAACAGAAGAAATTTTTTCCATTAGTCGGCGTCCTTGATTCTTGTCGGCTTTTCCAAACTTTTTAGTTATATGTTTGTAGGTATTGGAATTATTTGAGGAAGCAAACATTTGTTTTAGAGTCATACACCACAAAAGTCAATTGGATTATGAACCGAGCATTATTCTCCACCCACTGCTACTTATCATGGGGATTTGTGACGCCATATATTATGTCAGCAATACACGTGGCAGCAGCATTGAGATTCTATTCTAAAGGATATTCTCTTGGTGAAGCGGCTTTTCCATGCAGTGGTGAGCATTTCACTTAAATGAGGTCCTATATTGTGTTAATGGGGTTAGTGAACAGGTTCTTGTTGCAGGAGCATAGTAAGGTCTTTGCATGTGCCTAGAATTATTTTGTTATCAATTGTGATTGACCAATGTTTATCATTTACATTCGAGCATATTCATGCATCCATTCAATCAAACACTGGTCAAGGTATTATCCCCCTTATCCAGTGTTCTATTGACACTGAATATATGGATATCTCAAACACTTGGTTTTGAAAGATCTGTTTTATTTTCTAGTTATATATTTTTAATATTGTTTGTGCTTTCCTATCCGAAGCCTGAGATGACTGCTTATAGTGTTCTTGGTTACTCTTTAATATAAGATTTTTGTACATTTTGTTTTTACGTTTTAACAATTTTCCTTTTTATTCTTTTATAAAGGAAGACCAAATATGGTTCCTCTACAGGTGATTTAAAGTCATGATCATTGAGTTTGTAGGTTTAAAGTGCTTAAAATTTATTGTTTTTGATTGTTTAGGGTTGTCATTAGTAGTCTGCCACGCAACATGTACAATAATTGAACTTCTTTCAATGTGGAACCTGACCCGAATAGAGGTCCTACTTTGCAATTTGTTGTCCCCGGAGGCTCCTCCACTCTCACTTGCATCCTATAACTGGTGTCTTGTAAGTCCTTTTCTTATTCAGTGGTTCAATTTTTCCTTTCGTGTTCAAGACCTGCTTGTCTTGAAAATTTACTCAGAATTTAGGTTGTAGTGAAGTAAAGAAGATTGATTATAGAGGCAGATGGGGAAATCTTATTACGGCCTCCTAGGAAAACGCACAAACATTCTCAAGTGACTACTTAGTGAAAGCATATGAGAGAAATACATCATGTCTCAAATGAAAATTGTAAAAAATTAAATTAAATTGAATACTCTGTTAAAGCACGTGAGATAAAAGCCTCATTCAGGTATCAGATTTTAAACGTGCTCAATACATTTTAGAAGAGTCGATTTGAAATAAGTTTTGGCAGAGAAGTTACATAGGAAATAAAAAAGGTCCAAGTTATTTGCTAATGTTAGTAGGATATCACTTATATCATTTATTGATTTTCATTCGAGCAGGTATTTATTGCAATGCTGGTTGACAATTTTTTGTATCCATTATCTGCAATCCGTTCTCATTTTTCCCAGTCTATCAACTGGTCTGGCATCCGGTATCATTTGAAGGATGGCAAGATAAACAAGGTAATATTTATTTGAGCTTGTCTCATCTGTCCACAAGTCACCGCATTTTGAAATATGTGCAAAATATGATCAGGGGAGTAAGTTAGAGTTATCGTGTGTTATGGTGGTATTGGAGATATAATTATCACATAAAAATGTTTGTAGTTATAATATGGTTATAACTATCGGTGAAGATGTATAAACCATAGTTTGTTACTGTACGTTACTATAAAGAAGCATGGATTATTGAAGGAGGTTAAAGCAATGGTTTTTGAAATTTATTCTGACATAATGATATTTGTAGTTGGAGCGATGTTTATTAGTAGATCTCTCTGCAGAGCATGGATAATTGAGTAAGGTTGAAAATTGAAAAACAAATATTTGGTTATCAAGATGAAGTGATGGACGGATGGATGGTAAAGAGTTTCTCCAATCGAAACTTGGAAGTCAAAACAAATGGGTCTTAGCTTTTGGGTTGCGAAAGAGAGACAGAACACATCAAGGTCATACAGAGAAAAATGAGAGCACTGTAGAATGGGGCTGACAAAAGCTTGAGATATAATTTGACACTGTAGTGCAAAATCAAGAATGCTACTAGATTTAGTATTTAGTTAAGAAAGAGCGATGACAGATTCACTCTGAACTGATGAAATATGGAATAAAAATTGAACCTAAAAGTTCAACTCAAAAGGAAGAAAAGCTTGATGATGAATTTGATTATGCAGATTGAAAGAAGCAAGGGCAAGGGACCTAAATTCACAGATTTAGGAGGCAAGCATTTGTATGGGAAAAAAGGAGCTCCAAATAATTATTCTTTTCTTCTATCTTTGTCCAAAAGTTTTGTTCAGTGGAGGCAACCCAAGAAGTACGATTTGTAGAAATATTTGTGCTTTAGCAACTACATGTAGTTATTCTTTTGTCTTTCTGGTTTCAAGAAATTCCAGGAACAAAATTCTGGGAATAATTAGATTCCCTTAATTTAAGTGTTAGTGTTTTTATATTATTACTTACTCGGAATAATTTTTATCAATTGATTGGAGGCTCTAGTTTGAGCTGATTCTTGTAATTGTATTTCATGCCTGTAACCTGTGAGATCGTGATTATTTCAAATTTCAAGCGTTGGACAAATTAAATTATGATTTTTTACTTTTATGGCACAACTGCATTTTTTCTATTCGTTTACGTCCACTTGAGTTTATAATCATTCACATTTGTTTTTGCTAAATTTTGGAAATTCTTGCTTCCATTTTCTCGTGGACTAGTCAAAATGTTGAACATTTTTCGCCAATGAAGTGAATAAAGAGTACAAAAAGATTATTTTCCAAAGTACTGGAACTAGTTGACTTTACTTTCACGACTGCATCTAATTTATCTTTATTACTAGTCCGAAAGTGGGAGTCAAAGGTAATTGGATTTTAATTTTTTTTTTAAAAAAAGTTTATATCAATTTTTTCTAAAATAAATTTACTTTTGTCTCTGAAATCAAGTTCTTTCATAAAATAAATAAAAAAAATGTTATGGGCGTATCGTCTTTGTTTGACCATGGATATGAAATCTGATTTTTTTATTTCCTTAATGTTCATTTTGTGAAAAAACATTTTAAATAAAATCACAAATCAAAAAAAATGTTTGACCAATATATTTTACTATCTTGAATTTAATAATGTGCAACATGATAACATCTTGTTATACAAATAAATTGGGATAATATGGTTATTTTTTGGAGTTTGGTTGGATTTTTAATTGACAATTTTTAAAAATTCTTTGTTTTTCCACGAAAAATGATCTCTTTTTAAGTACAACAAACTGAGTAAAGCAATGGTGGCAAATCAAACATGAAAATTGCATCATTTTTTTCTAAATACTTGAGCAAGGAAAATCCATGGAACAATGAGGGGAGATCAGATTGCCCTCCTCTTCTCTCAAGACATTTTTTTTCCAAATTTTGTTTTATGGTTTTCCTAAACACACAAACTTATTTACAAAATTTAGTTAATTACCCATCTCACCCCATGTTCACGTTCTCCTCTACCAAATTCATGTCATTGTGCTTGTGATTTGTTGGGTGGCATGAGTTTACAAAACAAACAACCTTGTATGGTTAAACATAAGAATAGTTTCCTTGAACACAAGGACATCAAAAAGAGACCATATTATAATTTCAATGAACATAACATTGCTCAAATGACAGTTTCAGTTTATACAGTCTACATTGCAAAACTGAAAAGCCAATCAGAGACATTCTCCACTTCGCCAATCACATTACGATTAAGGCGATAATGCCACATGCTTCCAAGCCATAAATAATCAGTTCAAAGTGCACAAGTTCGCCATAAGTAATTGATAACTTAAACCTGAACCGACGATCCGATGGAACAATCCAGTTAGATGGACCCAAACAACATGCCCGTAATCGCAGAACACAGTTAAATTAGTTACTTTTTCAGATCTCCAACATAAAAGTCCTCAATCATGTCAAAGACTCGAGTTGCATGTTGTGGCCTGTCAAGATGTGGAATGGATTGATTAGTTGCCGTTCTTGCAAGACCACAAGTGAATGATAAAAGATAGCATCAAAGAAGAATCTAACTTCACAAGGAGCAAAATCTTGCCCCAACTGCAAAGAGAACGTGAAAAGTTTATCGTATCAAAAAAACTTACCCATAAAAACCTTCGGTTGAATCATCACCAGCATGTGTTAGTATGGCGTCACCTCCAGGGTGCTCTTCTACGTAAGAGGTAACATCATAAACCTATATTTTTCAGAAAAACAGAACGTGGTGATCATGTTGACGAAATTTAGTCACAAAGACCAATTGGGACGGTCTTGCTTTATGGAAAGAAAACAATTCAAGAGAAACTGTAGCAGATGAAAAACCTTCTCTTTTATGATGATCCAACAGTCGGTCCTCCTGTTATGCAATGAAACTTCAGCTTTGCTGTACACTTTGGATGCCTAATCAGAAAGGAGTCATATTAATAAAAAACAAACATTTTTTTTATTATGGAAATTGCAACTGCAACACCAGCTAGTATCGAATCAATTCAAGTGTCGACTCATGCATGAGGAAAAGTCATCGACCAAAATAAATCGTGAGTGACAAACAATAATAAAAATACAATCGTAGAAATAATCAGGAGCAGGGGCAAGACAGAACAGACCAACAAAAAATATTTGATTTGATTTGTGAATCTGGTACATTAGATCTTCAGCCAGTAAATGTGCAATCCAGCATTGGTTTCCATATGGAAACCTTCATGTCAACCATCTATGAGGCAGAAGGAAATACTAAGAGTTAAAGGCCAACTATAACATCGATAGAACTTGGAATAACCCATCTGTAATTTCCATTACAGTTCCTCGTTTTCATCGAACATAAAACAAGTAGAATGGCCACAGATTATTCAAAATTCAATAATAAACCAATCAAAAGAAGCCAACTCCTAGAGTATCTCAATTTTCACTAGGTAGTGCACTACAACATGATATTCTTTCCATATGAAGCATATTGATCAAAAGTAAAATTGGAAGAAAAATATGGTGCATCTAGAATTAGAAGGAACGAAAACCTACATACTATCATGAACACTCATTTTCATCGAAACACTAGTAAGGCAAGAACGGCTTTAAATGTTAAACAACCAAAGCTTCTTTGGCTAATAGTGAGTCTATTCTTTACTTCATTTCCATTTATGAAAAATATTGGCATTCAACATATAATTTTCTCAACATAACAAAGGTACCAACTACCACTAAGCAAGTAATCCAAATCCATTCTCGTTTTGTCTCCCATTCCATTTTGATTTTGAACATGTAAATACCAACAGATAAAAAAAAAGAAACATTCAACATGTATAAACAGATAAAAAAAAAGAAAAGAAATATTACGAAGAAATCACACTAAAGAGAGAAACTTTGAAGTGTGGAAAACTTGACATTAACCTTCTTGATAAAATTAACAAAAAACCGAAAAACCTCAAATTGCGAAACATTACGCAAACAATAATCTTAAAACACATATGCTAATCCTTTCAAGTGTCAATAATGCAAAGCCAAATTCAATATGGCAACTTTAGAGTACCTTATGACCTGCAGAATTTGATAGCCGCGAGCTGCCAGGATCTGCATTACACATAAAAGCTTACAATTGATCAGATCGTAAAAAACCAAGAACAGCCAGACAATCGTGACAGATTTTTCAATTTTGACAAAAATACCGAATTTTTTTCAAACTACAGGATTCCACAGATCAAAATGTAACACAGCAAAATAACATAACGATCTAACCAGATTTACGTAGCCGAGGGACAACAATTAGCAACGCCAATACAAATCCCACAAAAAATGTCACCAACAATACGTCCATGTCCCAACTTAAATCACCTTATCTGCTCACGAAAAATAAACCCATCAAAACGAAACAAGAAAAAGAAAAAAGAAAAATAAGACCATAAAAAAGAAACAAGAAAATGAAGTAAAATGAAAAACCCATAGTACAAATAGCTTCGATGCGTGTAGAAATGCAGAGATAAGGCAGTATAACGCATACGTAACCTGAATCAGTTCACCGCAAAGGAATTAGTCACTTTGCAGCACCCGGGGAACTTGGTGAGCTTGCAGACAAGAAGAAAAGGAGTGAAATGGGAATGCAATGAAGGGATAAACGGGGGTAAATCGCGGATTCTTGGTTGAATCTTGAATTCACGGCGACGCTTTTTGATGTTAGGGAGATTCTCTTCTATGGACGATGAAACAGCAATTGGGTGTCTTAATTAAATAATAAAGAATAAATAAAATATCAAATAAAATTTTTTATTAAAAAAAACTTAGATTTGGGTTTATTCAGGGAACGGGGTTTGAAACGAGGCCCCTTAGATTTAATTATAAAATTTCTTTTTTATATATATTTTTTGATAAATATTACTGTTTTTATTATTTAAATAAAAAAATCTAATAATATTGATATAAAGAAGAATAAAAATAAATCATACTAAACCCATGGAAAATGTGTATTTTGGGTCAGTGGCATAATAATATTAATTTTTTAATGACAAATTCGGAGGTTTTTTTTTTACAGAGAAAAATCAATACTTTAAATTTTTGCAAAATACGATGGTCGTTTAAACTAGATTCATTTTTCAGTCGTTACTTCGAGACTTTCTTGGATAAATTTAAACAATTTATTAAAGTGTAGGACTTAGACTCACGTATTTTTATTTGTGAGACGAGTAAACTTTGCTCATATTTACAATAAAAAGAATTACTTTTGACATAAAAAAATATTTTTTCATATATGACTCAAATAGAATCGTTGTCTAACAAAATTGACTAGTGAGTCAACCTCACGTGAATTTTTATGTTTATGAAATATTATTTTTTTGATCCCGATTTAATTTCATAAAAACTAATTTAAGACTGTCTTGCAAACTAATTTTGTGAAACGGATCTATAATTCGACCAATTTATGAAAATATTATATTGTATGTTAAAAATATTACTTTTCATTTTAAATTGAATCGAGTTGACTCATCTCACGGAAATAGATCCGCAAGAACATCTCAAAATAAACCTAATCATTTAATTTAGAATATGAGTTAATAAAATAATACTTCTTTTGAAATCCTTGCAAAAGTTCCGTGCTATCATTTATTTATGAAAAAAATTATCTAAAATAACAGTAGTGTGAATATATATCACTAGGATTCATCATACAATAAAAAAAAAGAGTGAGTCAAAAATTAATAAACGTGTATTTGTTAAACTTATTTATATTAAGTAGTAATTATAATTTTTTTTCAATTAACATATCTTTTAATTAATATCAGGTCATAATTTGTCAGCTTATAATTCAACCATTCAGAAATAGGCGACCTTTTTTTTTTAAAAAAAATACTAATATAAAATTTCAAAATTTTATAATAAAATTAAGTGAAAAAATACTAATATAAAAATTCAAAATTTTATAATAAAATTAAGTGAACCCCAGCCCCTTTAAATAAAGAGTAGGAAAACCCGGCTCCTAAATCTTATTACAAATTTTTTTTATAAAAATATTTATTTGATATTTTGGTAAATTAATTCATTTAAGTAAACGTACCTAAATATTCAAAATGATTATACACTTTTTAGGAAGAAATTAAAAAAAAAATTCAATTTTCAAGCGTCCAAACATTATTTTAATCAAAGATCATATTATTCCTTCTTGCCAAGGCCTCATTTGGTACAGTAACAAAACCTCTGCCATGTTGCTTCAAATTCAGATAGTACATAAAAAAACGAAAACATTAACTGAGACAACCATTAAAATCAAAGTACGTTACTCCCACGCCAGATAAAACTCCACCCTTTATTATACTACTGTCCATCCTTGAGACTAGAAACATAACACTTGCAACACAAGGCAGTGTGGTTCAATCTTCCAACCCACCGAAAATTTCACCGGTAGCTCCGGTAGTTTGGGGTGTACATACAGCTTTCGGCATACTTGACCAGGTCGGCAGGCCGAGGGAGTCTTGTTGCCAATCCTGGAAGGAGAAAAACAAACTTGTAAAAAAACGTTTTTTAGAAGTCGAACGAGAGCTCGAATTCTAAGTAAAAAGGCGGGTAGGTGCGAACCAAGGTCATATGCTTTAGCAGCTACATTAGCAGCAATGTGAGCTGATATCTTCCTTATACTGGAAAATGGAGGATAAATCATTCCCTTGTCGTAATGTTCTTGTGTCACTTGACCAGCCAAAGCCTCAGCTGTTTCGAATAAAACAACACAGGGATTAGCAATAAAAAGGTTTATTCACTCATGCTTGTTTCCTTCTTATTGATGCTGACCATTTCAAAGTATTGTGATTCGATAGTAGCGTTCTAGTTCACGGTTTTTTACTTACAAGCTGCCAAAAGCATATCATCGTGCACACGAATGGCTCCAGATATGACCAACCCAAACCCGAGACCGGGGAATATGTATGCGTTGTTTGCCTGATTTCACAGAGAAGAATAAGTTTGAGAATCGTTCGTAATAAGAAGCAAATCGAACACGGTTCAGCAAACAAAAAAGAAATGAAACCTGGCCAGGTACAAAAGTTTTTCCATCATATTTCACAGGGTCAAATGGACTTCCGCTGGTGAAAATAGCACGACCCTTTAGAAAAAAACAAGGAACAANAGCTGTTTCGAATAAAACAACACAGGGATTAGCAATAAAAAGGTTTATTCACTCATGCTTGTTTCCTTCTTATTGATGCTGACCATTTCAAAGTATTGTGATTCGATAGTAGCGTTCTAGTTCACGGTTTTTTACTTACAAGCTGCCAAAAGCATATCATCGTGCACACGAATGGCTCCAGATATGACCAACCCAAACCCGAGACCGGGGAATATGTATGCGTTGTTTGCCTGATTTCACAGAGAAGAATAAGTTTGAGAATCGTTCGTAATAAGAAGCAAATCGAACACGGTTCAGCAAACAAAAAAGAAATGAAACCTGGCCAGGTACAAAAGTTTTTCCATCATATTTCACAGGGTCAAATGGACTTCCGCTGGTGAAAATAGCACGACCCTTTAGAAAAAAACAAGGAACAAAAGATGGAGTGCTGGTTAAAATACTACATCGATGAGATTTACTGCCAGAAATATCAACGCCTTCAAACTCAGCAAACCTCAGTCCATTCGTAAGCTTGTTCGGCAGTGCACTCAGCTTGTGAGGTTGGATTGGAAAGGGCCATTATGAGAGGTCTCTGAGGCATTAAAATCATATGCTAATATCAATTTTCGATCAACATTTTTTTCCAAGAGGAGAGAAAAAGTAGAACAATAATATACCTTATTGAAGGAGGCCATAGCCTCGACCACCTCCTTCGTAAATGTTTTTCCGACACCAGAAGTTCCAATTAAGGCTGTTGGCTTGATAGCCTAAAGTGAAGTTCAGGAGAAATTATCAGAGGAAAAATTGAGTATCTGCATTGAAAAATGGCATCAAAGAATGAATTTACCAACCTTGACAGCATCTAAGAGATTGTTAATCGGTTCGTGCTCATGAGCCCACGGTTTCTTGAAATGTTGAAGAGATTCCTTACGAGAATTAACGATCAAACCCTACATGATCGTATACACACAAGCATGTCAATGTATGGCAAAGAATTACCAGAGGATATAATGATAGATTCAGATATCCTGTTGTCAGTAGGTGGTACCTTCGAGTCCACGAGCCAGATATTTTTGCGAGTTTCTTCCACAGACACACCATTAGCCTGAGTAACACAAAACACACCAAGGTCCAATAATTCCCTATTTTTACAGTCACAGTAATATTTCACCTCACTGTTTAACTGACCTGTTTTGACATTTCAAGGGCTATAAGCTCTGCTATCCCGGTTCCAGCCTGCAATTGGAAAAGTTACCTTAAGCAGCTATGGACGATTTTTTCTCTGTGAAGTTAATAAATTTTAGTGGCGTAAGAAAATTGGATCTGAGTTTATATAATTACTTCTCCAGCACCAAAAAACAAGAACGTGTGATCAGCTAAGGTACCCCCAAGCAGCTCAAGTGATGCAACAAGCCCCGAAAGCACCACAGATGCTGTCCCCTGCAATAAAAGGGATCACAAATTTAATGTTATATAGAAATTTCAAAGCTGTATCAACCAAAAATTTGCGACATACCTGTATATCATCATTAAAGACCAAATGGGTAGTTCCATATCTCGCCAACAGCTCAAACGCATTGTGGTTGGCAAAATCTTCAAACTGCAATGACGTTAAAAATGCATCAATATTAGAAAATGCGAAGGCGTGAAACAGATGTGAGTGCAAACTAGTTTGGAGCAACAATCATCGCCCCTGCGTGATTGCTAATGCAACACGACAACTAATAGATGTTGTGAGTGCTACTGTAAAGTTTAAAAGATTAGGGTCGTGTTTGCTACCAGCTACAACTTTTGTTACAAAGCCAGATGCATTATACGGTAAAAGTATTAGGAATCACTAACCTGAACAAGAACCTTTTCACCATAGTTTTGCTTCACAGCACTCATGAACTCATGCAACAGGTCGAAATATTCCTGAAAAGATGTAAAGTATTAGCTTTCGACATGATAAAAGTAGATGACAAGATTCAAAGTTCAACAGATATGCAGGAGTAACCTGCCCGGTTGCCCTTTTTTGCCTGAGCCCGATGTAGAACTCATCCTTTAAAAGTGTCTCATTGTTTGTCCCCACGTCGATTGTTACTGGTAGACACTACTCAAAAAAGCCAATTTTTTTCCAATCAGAACCAATTTCTGAACAATCAACAGAAGTAAATTTAATAGAGTACTGAGAATGGTTTCAAAATGTCATTTCCTGATGGTAATACTTACCGCCGAAGGTCTTACACCCCCAAGTGCTGTGTACAAAGCTAGTTTCCCCACCGGTATTCCCATTCCCTGTAACATAATATCAATAGTCCAATTAAAAACAACACACTTATCACAGCACACCCTGATGTACTAATGTGAAAATACATCTCTAGTAAGTTCCTGGTTAGCGTATATAAGTCTATCATATTACCTGGCAGCCAAGATCCCCGAGTCCCAAAATCCTTTCACCATCAGTCACAACAATTACTTGAATGGACCTCTCGGGCCAGTTCCTCAGAACTTCGAGAATTTTTCCCCTGCACATTTCACGAACTTGAATTTCTAGCCAAAACTAGGTCATGTAAATTGTGTAGTAACGCGAAAATCAGGACATACTTCTCTTTTAAACTGATATATAAACCCTGAGGGCGTTTAAAAATACTCCCGTACTTTTGGCAAGCCTCACCCACAGTCGGTGTGTAGACAACTGGGAGGAGTTCCTCTACATTATCAATGAGAAGCTTGTAAAACAACCTCTCGTTTCTCTCCTGTAAATCAAGAAAACTGAAAATTAAAGACGCAAAAATCATTGATGCAACAGTAACAAATTGGGATTCTTTCCAAACTCAAATTACAACTATTATTCTATGGATTTTCCGGTTCTCGATTTGGTTACAAAAACGACTGTCATTACCATAATCAAAGCAGTTGTGCTTGACGTTCTAATAAGCAATTAGGTATAACCAGAAGCTTACTTTCGTTAACTGATTTTTTTTTGCTATCCAAATGTTTTCAGTCATCTGAAACAAAAGTTCAGAAAATCCAAAAGATTTATCATTACCTCAAGTTCCATCATGGCCACGTACTTGTACAGAGGAACATCATACTGACGGATGCTATGCATAATCTTTTTCTCCTAGTATTGCCAAAGTTAAAGGGAACACCAAATGTTAAAATATGAAAAAACAAAAAACATTAATAAAATTCACATTAATTACGGCATTATGAACCTGAAGTTCTTGGGATGAAACAACAGGAGGAAGAAGACCGCGCAAGTAATGAGCATCTCTTTCTTTCTCCGTAAACGCGAGCCCCTTGTTGTGATGAGGGTCTCTCAGCAAACTATATCCACTGTTGCACATAATCGAGCAGAAAAGTCAAGATTCAACATTACAATGTCGATGAATCAAGATTTCGCAATATCCGATTGGTTTTCACTAAGTGGTCTGTGTGTGACATCACATGAATACGAATCATAGATCTGCAAGAAATGGTTACGGCCTACCTTATACACATGCCAAGTATGCTAAGTAATTCTATCAAATATACTCATTAAACAGAGCATTTGTTCATATAACATAGAAACCACCTAAAATTCGAAATCCAAGAAAGTCACTGCCAGAGTTCAGCTTAATTTTAATTTTTCCATTGATTGAAACTAAACAGCCAAGATCTTCATCAAACAGAGTTTTGTGCGACATATTTTGATCTTTTAGAAGTTTTTGTGTCAGAAAGATTTCGAAATAATTTTAAATTTGAAACTTGTTCATATAGGAATGTTAGCCAAAAAAAGATTCATACTAATTTCCTCAAAAGTAATTAAAAAAAATGCCAAGATCACAAGTCGTTGAAGATAATTAAAATTCATCCAAAGCTCAGATTCAAGTGCAACATAGAACCTCAGTCATCTCGGATTTCACTTCAACAAACAACATATGCAGCTGATATTACCACAAAAAAATACGAATTAAACTTCCAAGATCAGAGGTAAAAGACAAAAAAAATACTAACTTCTTTCTTGAATCCTGAACATTTTCAAAATTCTGATTTTGATTATTCTAAAATTCAACTTCCCACTGAGATACACAGAATCAGCTTTTCATTGCTAACTTGGATCAACCTGAATATTCGAATATTCATTCGTTACTGAAAAAAGAGGAGTTTGATGGAAGAAGAGTGGTACCTAGCAACAGAGAATGTCCATGGAGTAACGAGCTGATCCTCGGTAGCGCGATCCTCACCGTACACATCCTCAACTCCTCCACCAACCGTCGCCTTTGGACTTAAGTCCAGCACACTCTCCCCACCCCTCTTCTCCTTGAAAATATTCTCCATCCTTCTTCTCTGTTTCTCTAGCACACTTCTTCCCTATATACATGCGTGTATTTGTGTGTCTTGAATCTCGATAGAAAAAGTCAATAGTTACCATTTAGCATGGATAAGGGGTGTAAAAAAACCGACTCGTCACACGGTTCGATCCGACTAAAATGGATTTGGGTTTTGGATGAAGTCGAGTTGGACTCATTTCTGACAAAAAAATAAATAAAAAAATCGAGGTCGAGTCGAGTTTAGATGAATCCGAATAACCCCGAAAATTTTATTTTTTAAAAAATATTTAATTAATAAATATTGTTTATATTTTTATTATTATATATTTATATCATAAATTGTTATTTATTTTGTAATTTTTTTATTTTTTAAACAATTATTTATATAATTTAGTAAATATATTTTAATTTTCTATAATTAGACTTTTAAATTTAAATTATTTATGAAATAGTTTTTTTTATTATGTTTTG
>NW_027360506.1:0-13099 GCF_012295235.1 Primulina huaijiensis
ATTTTTGTACAAATAAAATAAAAGAATAATTTTTATTATTATTTTCGTAATTTGTTTTGGGTTTTCTTAAAGTTGATGGGAGCTAGGTGTGACGTTAATTTGTCCCCCCCACTTCAATTCCATACCTCGTTGTAAATATGCACGCGGATACAATTATGATTTTATGATACCAAAAAATTAACTTTGGTTCATGAATCTATGTTTAATTTTGCAGGATCGAATATTTGTCGTTTTACCAAAAATTATAGATGGTAATAATATGACAACTCAAATATTTTAAAATGTATAACAGCTCAAACGCTATGTTTCAATTGCTCTAACAACAAAGGACAATTATTACCCCAAAATTATCTCTCTCAATAACCGCACTCCTTGAAACTAATGAAAATTGGAACCTGTGACCTTGACTCTGGTATCAATTGTAGAACCACGCTTGATGTTTTACTAAAAAAATATAGCTAATGACAATAATACAGCTCAAATATTTTAAATTATACAACATCTCAATTATCATGTATCGATTGCTATGAAAAAGGACAATTATTACATCGCAACAATATTTATTTAACTAACATATGAATATGACTGTATATTCATGTACTCCTCCGAACAATTGGGTCGCAAAATCGTCTCAAATCCTGTTTTTCTCCTACACTAATGAAATCTTGAAATTTGTTTTGTATTTTCTAACACAGTCTTCCAAAGTTACGTACCGAAAAGTGTATTTTTTGAATTACAACTGTATGTATATTAAGCTTGAATTTACTATAATCAAGAAATACTTGCTAATATCTTAAATTTATCAAGAAATTCAAATAAAAAGATTTGAAAGTTTGGAGGGGGAGCCGGGTGTCTTATCAGTGAGGAGTACACAGTGGCATAATTAAACGTGTTCCAAAAACAAACAAAAACCCCAATTAAAAAATTAGGAGGTGTATTTGAAAGACTGAACAGGAATTAAATAGATAAGTCCATATTTTGTACTGCTTTTGAGAAAATTAGTTGGGACTCATCCCTTACATAATAATACATTATTTTAAGGATATCTCAATTACTTAACATGTCCTCTTGTCCAAAAAAGTACACATATATTACTCATTATTATTAATTTATAAAACCTTACATATTATTTATTATACGTACGCACAAATGGACACCATTTATGTATTTTTGTTATTTGATAATTAAAAATGGTTATTTTTATTTATTTATTATTATTATTTATTTGTATTTGTAAATGAATTCATCTGATAGACCATGTGTTAATTATTAAGATAAAAACAATTTTAAATGTCGCGTATCTCAAGAAAACATAACTTTAATTTAGTCTTAATATTAGGTAACAAAGCACACACCATACGAGCACATGACTAATTATATTTCATTTATATATATAATTTCAATCAATTTACGTCCATATGACAAGTTTATGTTTTAAAAAAATAATTAGAAAAAATAAAATTTAAAAACAAACTTTTTTATTTCGATAATTATCTTATAAAATATTTAGTTAATAAGGTAATATTAATTAAAATAATAATATGTTTTTTTACTAAATGTAAAAACTAGAGTATATATTTAGGAGAATCGAAAAAAAAAATCTATATAATTAAGATGGAGAGAATTTAATTTAAATAATTCACGGGATTAATATATATGTTCGATCTATGGTTTTCATCGATGCTTGTGCCATGCATATTACGTTCATTTTCCTTGTTTTGTGCCAGTTCTTGCAAATGTTTGGGGCCCTAAAGACACTAAAAATGTTAATATTAATATTAATATTATATATTATTTTCGCAAATCAGTTGAGCAATGCTCAATAATCAAATGCATAGCTAGTTAATTTATAAGTGATATTAGCGATTTTAAAATTTAATTTTTAATTTGTAAAAAATATATATTACTCATCTCTTAAAAAACTTGAATTTATTGATGTTATAGTTATTTTACAAAATATTATAGTTGATGATAAAAATACAATTACGTAATATTTTAAACTGTGCTGAAATTCAAATATCACGTTTCGATTGTTCTGTCACGATGACTATATGCTTGTCTTGTCCTTATCGGCTAAATCTACACATTTTGTTGGTCACACTTGCGGAATTTGAGATAATAAAACCCGAAAATAAAGAATAAACTGGACACCGAGATTTACGTGGAAAACCCATAAAAATTATTAGGGTAAAAACCACGGGCAAGATGAAAAGAATTTTCACTATAATATTTTGTGGTGTACAACTCACTCACTGTGTTTCCAAAGAGAACACACTCTCTTAATACAGGAGAACAAACACCTCACAAATATTATAGAACTAAGCACTCAAATGCTTATAAGATGAGAGAAAACTCGAACAAGAGATGATTTCAGAATGAAGAGGGGAGCTCTATTTATAGAGCCCCTTGACAGTGTGAATACGCGTTAAAAACGCGTATTCATATTTTCGCGAAATTTCCTGCGGCCAACACACGTTTTTTTTCCCCTCAAATTATTTAGTCAGATTTCATTTAATGCACCATTTGCTTTTTGACAATTCTTCCGCCGACATTTCTCCCACTTGGAGATTTGATTGAGAATCAAACACATCTCCACACATCCTTTCAATCTTGCTATTTCCTACTGCTTACGTTTCCGCTAGACCACTTGAAGATCTACACAACTCAAACTTATCATGAGTGTTCACTGGCTTGGTCAGAAAATCAGCAATGTTATCCTTTGTATGGATTTTCTGCTTATTCACGCTTCCTTCTTCTACTACTTCTCGCACAAAGTGAAATTGAACTCCAATGTGTTTCGTCCTGGAATGAAAGGCTGAATTTCTTGCGATGTGCAATGCACTCTGACTATCACAAAACAAAAGAACATTCTCTTGTTTGTGCTCGATCTCCTCCAATAACCTTTTAATCCATATTGCCTTCTTGCAACCTTGAGTAGCTGCCATGTATTCTGCCTCTGTTGTAGATAACGCCACAACTGTCTGCAGTTTTGAAACCCAGCTTACTGCTCCTCCTGTAAGTGTAAACACATAACCAGTAGTACAATTCCTCTTATCAGGATCACCTGCATAATCTGAATCGACATAGCCCCTAAGTGTAAAATCCGATCCTCCATAACATAATGCAACATTCGAGGTACCCTTAATGTATCTAAGGATCCTCTTAACAATGCTCCAATGCTCTCGTCCAGAATTCGCCATATACCGACTAACTGCTCCCACAGCTTGAGCAATGTCCGGTCTTGTACAGATCATGGCGAACATCAAACTTCCCACTGCTGATGCATATGGTACTCGAGACATCTCCATCCTCTCTGCTTTACTGCTAGGACACATCTCGGAGGATAACTTGAAGTTAACAGGAAGAGGGGTCAATATTGGCTTTCTATCTTGCATGTTGAAGCGTTGCAAGACTTTCTTCAAATAATTTTTCTGGGAAAGCCAAATCTTTCTGTTACTTCTGTCTCGGTTAACTTGCATCCCTAGAATCTTGTTTGCTGGTCCCAAGTCCTTCATATCAAATTCCCTAGCCAATTGTGCCTTCAATCCTTGGACATGATCTTTGTTGGGGCCTGCTACCAACATGTCGTCCACATACAACAGCAAAATGATATAATCATCACCAGACCTCTTGAAATACGTACAAGGGTCTGCACTCAGTCTGTTGTATCCAAGGCTCATGATATAGGAATCAAATCTCTTGTACCAACACCTCGGCGCCTGTTTGAGACCGTACAAAGATTTGTTCAACCTGCAAACCAAGTTCTCTTTGCCTTTTTCCGCAAAACCTTCTGGCTGGAGCATATAGATTTCTTCTTCAAGATCTCCATGAAGAAATGCCGTTTTCACATCTAGCTGTTCTAGATGTAGGTCAAACACCGCACACAATGCCAACACTATTCTGACTGTTGTAAGCCGAACCACAGGAGAAAATATCTCATTGAAGTCAATGCCTTCTTTCTGAGCATACCCTTTTACGACTAATCTAGCACGATATCGCTCCACTTGATTATTGCCATCACGCTTGATCTTGTAGACTCATCTATTTCCAATGGCTTTCCTTCCTCGTGGTAGTGTAACAAGATCCCAAGTTTGATTCCTGTCTAATGCTTCCAATTCTTCTTGCATTGCTATCATTCACAAGGATACATCCGAGCTTTGAGTAGCCTCGTGGAAACTCGATGGCTCACCATCCTCTGATAATAGACAATATGCAATGTTGCTTTCAGTGACATAATCTGAAAGCCAACCTGGTGGTCTTCTTTCTCGAGTTGACTGCCTCACATTGGAAACTTCAGACTCAACATGTTCTTGTTCTTCGTGCTCTGGTACTGCTTCACAAGAAACTTGACCTTCGTCTGTCTTATTTTCCATCTGAAATACAATAGTTTCTGAATTCAGTGTGCCTTTGTCTCCCTTTACTTTATCTTCTTCGAAGATAACATCCCTGCTGATGACAAGCTTGTGAACAGTATGATCCCACAAGCGAAACCCCTTTACTCCATCAGCATAACCCAAGAAGATACATTTTCTAGATTTCGAATCCAGCTTCGATCTTTATTGCTCATTGTTCAGAACGTACACAGGACTTCCAATTGTATGCAAATGAGAATAATCTGTCGGTTTCCCAGACCACATCTCCATCGGAGTGATCAGATCAATCGCCACTGAAGGAGAACGATTGATAATATAACAAGCGATTCTGACTGCTTCCGCCCAAAATGACTTGTCTAGACCCGCAGTCCTTAACATAGCTCTTGTTCTATCCAACAAGGTTCTGTTCATCCGCTCTGTCACTCCATTCTGTTGAGGTGTGTAAGCCGTTGTGAACTGTCTTTTGATGCCTTCATGTTGACAATATGCATCAAACTCGTCACTGGTATATTCTCCTCCATTGTCAGTCCTCAGACACTTGATTTTCTTCTCAGAATCAAGTTCAACCCGCGCTTTGAAATCTTTGAAGATCTGGAAAACATCTGATTTTTTCTTGATTGGATACACCCAATATCTCCTAGAGAAATCATCAATGAACGAGACAAAGTATCTCGCTCCTCCTAGGGATACAACCGGTGCTTGCCAAACATCCGAATGAATCAGCTCCAATATGCTTTTGCTCCTGGCAGTAGAAGTGCCAAATTTTAATCTGTGTTGTTTACTGGTAACACAATGCTCACAAAAGGGTAATGACACTTTTGTAAGTCCCGGCAACAGCTTCCGTTCTGAGAGAATTTTCAACCCCCGTTCTGACATATGCCCGAGCTTTCTATGCCATAACACTGTTAATTCTTCTCCTGAACCAATTGATGCAACAGCTAGTTCTGCCTCTTTGTGTGTTTCTCCCAAAAGTACATACAGATTTGCAGCAACCTTTTCCGCCTTCATAACCACAAGCGCGCCTTTCACAATTTTCATGATCCCATTCTCGATACGAGTTTTGCACCCGATGTCATCCAATTGCCCCAAGGACAAAATATTTTTCGTCAGTCCTTTCACATGTCGTACCTCCTGTATGGTGCGAATGGTGCCATCAAACATTTTAATTTTGATAGTACCGACCCCAGCGATTTCCAAGGCATGATCATTTCTCATGAATACAGATCCTCCTGAGACTGGTTCATAATGGTCAAACCATTCTCTCCGAGACGTAATGTGCCACGTCGCTCCTGAATCCATAATCCATGTGTCACAAAATTTGTGTCTGCCTTCTGCAACAGTTGCTGCTTCGCTGAATAATATTTCACCACTGCCTGAAGTACTGGCCAAATTTCCTTGAGAACTCTTCTCGATACTCGTACACTCTTTCTTGAAGTGCCCTTTACCGCCACATTTAAAGCAGTAAATATTTTTCTTCTTACTTCTCGATTTTGATCTACCTCGTCTTTGGCTCCCAATGGAGTCACGATCCATAAATCTTCCTCTTATCATCGGTAAAGCCTCTGCCTGCTTCGATGTTACCAACCTATCTTCCTTATTCTTGCGCCGACTTTCTTATCTGAGAACCGCAGTTAAGACCTCGTCGAATCTTAGAAAACCCATATGAATATTGTTGGTAATGTTGATGATAAGTTGATCATATGAATCTGATAGACTTTGAAGTAGAAGCTCCGCACGGTCATTTTCCCCTATTTTATGCCCCATGGAAGTGAGTTGGGTAAATAGAGTATTTAGTGTGTTGATATGGTTGGTCATCGATGAGGATTCCGCCATCCGAAGAGTATAAAGCCTTCTCTTTAGGAAAATCATGTTGTGTAGGGACTTGACCTCGAACATCTTTGTCAGAGTATCCCAGATAACTTTTGCTGTTTTTATCTCAGAGATACTTGACAATACTTCGTCTGCTATAGCCAACTGTAAATTGGCAACAGCATTATCATTCATCTCATTCCACTTTCCATCATCCGTAATCTCCATCGGTCTATCTCCAATAGCCGTCAAGCAATTCTCCTTTCTTAAAACTGCTTGTATCTTTATTTTCCACAGCATAAAATTGCTTCCATTGAACTTTGTTATCTCGTACCTTCCCGTCATTATGTCCACAACAATTTTAGTAGACTGGACAAAATAATCCCGCCTTAAATAAAAAAAATCTCAAAAAATCTTTTCTGATGTGGAAGATCAGTCTAGGCTGCAACCACATAGCATACTCAGAATTTTAAGAAATTTTAAACCTGGCTCTGATAACACTTGTTGGTCTCACTTGCGGAATTTGAGATAATAAAACCCAAAAATAAAGAATAAACTGGACATCGAGATTTACGTGGAAAACCTCTAAAAAATTATTAGGGTAAAAACCACGGGCAAAATGAAAAGAATTTCCACTATAATATTTTGTGGTGTACAACTCACTCACTGTGTTTCCAAAGAGAACACACTCTCTTAATACAGGAGAACAAACACCTCACGAATATTATAGAACTAAGCACTCAAATGCTTATAAGATGAGAGAAAACTCGAAGAAGAGATGATTTCAGAATGAAGAGAGGAGCTCTATTTATAGAGCCCCTTGACCGTGTGAATACGCGTTAAAAACGTGTATTTATATTTCCGCGAAATTTCCTGCGGCCAACCCACGTTTTTTTTTCCCTCAAATTATTTAGTCAGAGCCGACATTTGAGTCATTTCGAACCCATCAATTTCATGTAAGAATTTCAATTTTAATTCATATTTGGTTATGATAATTATTCCTAACAATTTTTTCTTGAGCAATGCAAGCTAGCTAATAACGAATCAATCACACTAATAATTTATTTCAATCATACCAACTTCAATTCAAATCCATTTTATATCAGCATATACGGATCAATCTGATGAGGAGCTATATTTTTTCAAAAAATTTATTCCCATAAATCAGAAATAAAATTCTAAAAAATTAGGAAAATTATCTTATATAACAAAGTTTAGTTAAATTTATGGACAATGATTTAATTAAATAGTGTGTAAGGTCTACATGTTGGCTCCCTTGTGTGACAAAAGAAAGTGATGGAAAAATTATTAATGATAATTTATATATATAATTAATTAAAGATGGTATTACTATTGTTGCTCGACAAACTGTGACCTCCAATACTTAAAAAAATAAAACAAAACAAAAACCTTTTACTTTAAAACCCTCCATGTTATGTGCTTTCCCAAGTCGTCGTATGTGGTTATATTCTCGTGTCACTATCTTTTGTTTCATTCTATTTTGTATTATTTGCGTACCCCCTATTTTTTTAAAATAATATTGTCATAATTCTAACTATGTAATTAAATGAAACGATACAAATTGGGTATCACATACGTTTCGATTCTTTCGAAAAATGATTGGATGCTCTCTTTAAATAGAAAAAGTGTCGACCGAAAGAAACTCTCAAAGAATTAAGTTTTCGCAGGCTAATATTTACTCTCGCAATCTCTATTTCGGTGCTAGGACTTGTTCATGACTTTTCAGAGTAGATGCATAGATTTCCGATTCATTTCGCCATCCTGACTAGTGAATCAATTAATACCCCATTTAAATATAATCACATTGTGTATTTCATTTCTATTATTTGTTTATCGGAGCACTTTTTACTCAGAATTCCGGAACAAGAAGGCAAAATTTCTAGAATTGAAGTTAGCATTAAGTGTCGTTTCTCCAATAATGGTTGATATTAGTCCGAATATATGTTTAAATACTCGATATATTTTAATAATGGTGGCAATTGAATCTGTCGCGACGATAACCTCGTCATAAGTATCATGAAGGTGATGCCCTCAGGATGGGTTGAACAAAACACCTCAATTCCATCGAAATTTTCGTTAACGGTATGTATATATATACAATCAACATCACCATTGAAAAGAAGATAAAACTTTGCAGTCTTATAACTAGGGGTGTCAAAATCAGGTTTGAATTTGGGATCTTCGAGTTAAGGTCAGATTAAGTTGGACCCGATAACTGACCCGGAAAATATGATCGGGTTGGGTTCGGACCCGGGTTGACACGAAAATTTTAATTTTTTAAAAATATAATTAATAAATATTTCCTACATTTTTATATATTGTATATCTAAAAAAATATTTATTGTATATTTATTTATAAATTTTCATAATTTAATATTTATTTTGAATATTTTTTATTTTTTAAACAATTATTTATTTGATTTAGTAAATATACTTTATTTTTCTACAATTATATTTTCAAATTTAAATAAAAAATATGAGGGAGATTTTGTTATTATGTGTTAAAATTAAATTTTTTTGAATTTTATTTAATTTTCTTTAATAAATTAAAAAAATTCAAAATCGGATTAATCGGGTTGATCGAGTTGATTCGGGTTCGAGTTTGGGTTGAAAGTTTCCCGGTTGACTCGAGTCCGGGTTGGGTTCGGGTTGAGCAATTTTTGAATAGTACTAATGCTCAACCCGACCAAATCATTCAACCTACCCGAATTGACACCCCTACGTATAACCTTATCTAATGTTTGGTTCGAATTCTAATACAATTATAGCTAAACAAAATATAGTAATGTTAGCCATAATTTTAATTTATTTAATATATAATATTATGTGCTTATTATCTCATATATAGCAATCCCAACCCAATAATTGATCTAGTAACTACGGCTGGATCACACTTAATTTAATGAGTACAAAATCTAAAACCAAGCCTCCTATTAGTTTGTCGGTAATAAATTAATAACCCTAAAGTTAAAAGTAGAAATAAACTAATCAAATTATCATTATTTTTATCTGATAATGATGAAACTCTGAAGTGCAAAAGTTAAGAGTAATTTTTAGGGATTTACTAATTTATTGTAGAATCATTGAGACCATTAATTAATTAATAAATATAGACCACAAATTGGCTAAGTATGTGCCTCACGAAATTCTCCATTAAACCATGTATAATTTTTTTTTGTGGTCTATTATATTATAATTAATATAATTTTTTTCATATACATAAACGTAACGTCGATCTTAATGTGGGATTGTCACGCTTGCATTTATTAACGATCATTTTTTAAAAAATTATTATTTCCAAACTTATATATTTAATAATATAATCAGCTTGAAATAAATATATTGGAATATTATTTAAGTTATAACAACAATTATAGATTTTTATTACAACTTTTCGTTACAAATATAAATTTATATTTTTTCTTTACAATTACACATGCATTTAATTAAAATATTATAAAGGGGCTTTCCCGTTATGACTGATTTATATGTAATCCTTTAATTTTTTCAATTCGAAGAGGCTGACAATACAGCTAAGAGTTACACACCATCGCCATCAAAGAAATTTCTCTTACGATGGTAGAGTCGGACACTGTCCTAAATTGACACCAACTAATAATTGAGATGAAATTCCAGTCAAAGGTTTTCATTTTTTCCGCATTTTACAAATACTCCAGAAATAAAACAATTGTTCATGAAATTGCAATATACCGAAAGCTAAAGAAATTTTAAAATTCTTTTAATTTTCTTAATTAAAATTTATCATTTGAAATATATATGGATAATTAAAAAAAGATTGGATTTTTCATCATTTTGCAAAAAAGAAAATAAAATTTTCTGANGGAACCAGATGTAATAAATTACACAGTAAAATATGATCCATCTCCCTCTTCCTCTGGTGTTTATAAACCATGGCATCATGATTCTTGCCCCAACCACAGAAATAAAAAATATATATATATCATTTCCAATTAATATCACTGAAAAAACCAAGTGAAGACCAGCGAAAAAATCAAGAAATTGGTGGTATAAATGGGTTCTCCTTGTGGCGCCTGCAAATTCTTGAGAAGAAAATGTGTCAAAGGTTGTGTTTTTGCCCCTCATTTCTGCCATGAACAAGGCGCCACTCATTTTGCAGCTATACATAAGGTCTTCGGGGCCAGCAACGTTTCGAAACTTCTTGCTCATCTTCCGGTGAGCGATCGGTGCGAAGCAGCGGTGACGATTTCGTATGAAGCTCAGGCAAGGCTTCAGGATCCTATCTATGGCTGTGTTTCCCACATTTTTTCACTCCAACAGCAGGTTTGATTCAATTTTGATATTATAGCTTCGTGTTCGATTAGTCTTATCTTGTTTTCGATGTAATTCTTGACTTCCTGATCATTTGGCTTCTTTTCTTGATTTTCAGGTTGTGAATTTACAGGCCCAACTGGCTTCTCTCAGGGAACAAGCAGCTCAATGCATCATAAACAGCTCCAATTCCGCAAACCCTAATGATCAGAAGTTCTACAATGGAAACCACTCTTGCCCACAAGATGTTCAAAGTTGGTGGCTATCGTTTCAAAATCAGGGCACAATTCCCCAATTTGACGCAAATTTTCACCAAAGCATCGAAAACATTAACCATGCCTGTTACGGAAACGGATCCATGAATCCGAACCCTTCTGTGAAATACGAAAACTCAGGCCTCCCAGAGGAGAATTCATCATTTAACAGCATGGATTCATTTGATCATCAAATGCAGTCAAATAACAGGCAATGGCCATTTCAAGATGAAGATGATCTTCAGTCAGTGGCCTTCAGATACATTCAGCATGAATTTTAATCATCTGTCACCAATAAAACACAAATCTAGGGTAAAGTTTCTCTGGAAATTTTGTATTAGTTTAATCCAATATTAAAAAAAAAAGAGCTTTTGCTGACAAGCATTTCTGCGGCCTCTAGAAAGCTGGAAACCCTAGAAATGTTCTCCTATCAGTCGATCTACCCTATGATTGTTTTTGTTTTCTGAATGTGCAATCTTGGATATATTTATCAGTAGAATAAACTAATTAAAGCATACTTTTTTATAACACTGTTATGTTTTCTGGTCGGATCAGCTAATTACTAAACATATTTTTTTTTTGTCTAAAATTATAATTAGGAGTATTAATCCCCCATTACCAGCCTTAATCAAGAGATTAAACTTAATTTCTTTTCATTAGCCTAATTAAGCCTCTATCTTTTCTTCAAAGCACCATCCTCTGTTACATATATATCTTCAGATTTTTAAGATTTAAATTCTTGAGATACATTCTTAACTAACCATTTAAAATATTTATGGGTATCGTATATTTATAAATATTATATTATCGTGTCATAATTTGGTGGACTTGAAAATTAATCCATACCTAACTTAATTACCTTGTTTCACTTTGGCAAAAGGATATGAATTTGAGCTTGAGTGGTAAAGTGGAAGCTCAAAGTAATGAGTAATGGTAGTTTAGACTTTTTGGTATACATTGTTTCGCCTGCAGAATTAATCAATCCCTTCCATTTCTTTGACAATTAGTGGTTCTTTTCATAGTTTAAAGAATATAAATTTTTTTTGGGACAGAAGCTTCTGATACATACATGCAGCAGATGCATAACATATTTGCGGATATATAGTATATATACATGTGTGTGTGAGATATGTTAATTACTCTATTATACTGATAAGCTATGAATCATTTTGTTTTCTATATTATATATATAATCTAGTGTAATTTTTATTCTTAGGCTGCAGGGAATATGTAACATATATATACTACGTTCTTTGAAAGCTTAAAAATGAAATATTCTTTACTCTGTAAAATATTCTTGGTACCTAACTAGTTTCATTTTGAACGATCAACAACATAAAGTTACTGGCGGTAAGATGAAGAAGCAAGTAGCACGACCTGCCCGTTGATGAAGTTCTCGGTGTTTCGGTTATATACATACATCAGCTATGTTGATCTTTCATCTCCGATCCGTTAGCTGCCCCAAAGTTGATAAAGGAATTGTCGCTTGAATCTTAGATTTTCAACTTGTCCATTAGTTAGACCAATAAGTTGCTGGTTCTTGTCTGATTGCAGGCATTATGCTGTGAAAACCTAACAGTACCAGTTAAATATTATTTTCCTTTAAAAACCATGGAATTAACCTATATATGCACAGGATATGTCGAGTTGTAATTAGAACGTTGAACATTCAAAAAAAAATGAAAAAAAAGTCTCCTAAAGATAATAATAAATTATATATAAGTGCACCAAACTCTTGAATTGAAGTCTTCTTGGGCTTGGTTTTAAATTTAAGCCAACCCCATTTCCCAAAAATCATGAAATGGTCTGTACTTTTCTTCTTTAAAATCAACCCGTGCATTTTAACTTTGGCCCCTCTTAAAAGCCTAAACATCTATGCTATTATATATATGAATTACGTTTTCAAGGAATGTCATTATAATAAGTGTATGTACATATAAACTTTTCCGATGGGTCACCCAATAACGTCTTGTAAACTTCACTTTCCAGTTCATTCCTGAACGTAAGAGATAATGTTAGATGTTTCACATCGGTTGAATTAAGTTCTTGGAATTTATATATGGGATTTGAACAATTATTCCACTTCGAGCTAATTTCTGTGGTGAAGTTAGACTAAAGTACATGATCTAATTACCAACCATAATACAATCAATTCATTGTCTCAAGTACTTTTAACTAAAACCGAATGAAAATCAGATTTTTGTAAGCTACAATTTTAAATTATTATATTAAACATTAGTTAAAAATATTAAAATTATTCAATAAGTTAGCATTAATTTATTTTGTTCGGATTGTTAAAGTAGTGAATATTGTTGGATCAATTTTATTTATATGAGCTTATATGTGAATAAT
>NW_027360507.1:0-2670 GCF_012295235.1 Primulina huaijiensis
GTGCGTGTGAGTGAGGACATAAGAACGCTGGAAAGACTCGTCTTGATACAGTGAGGGCAATCCTCGAATATGAGGCGTTACATGTATGTTTTCAGTTACAAAAAATAGGAAAAAAAAAAGAGGCGGAGGCGGCGGCGGTGGAAGGGGGAGGAGCACAAGAACAGGTAACATGAAATGCATGGTATGAAATATGAACAACCAGTTTGAAACAGACGATTGAGATTGCCTCTATAGAATTACAGGACGGTGTTAAAGCATAATCCAAGAAATCTCAATAGAGCTAATTTGAAATGGAATAACTCTAAACAGCTTAGACCACAAATGGTAATTTGCAAAATTTGAGCTATCTCATATCAAGAACCTCTTCATCATCAGGATCCAACTCAGTTGAAAGCCTCATTTTCTTTGCATCCCTCTGCCCTGTTCTCCCCTTCTTTGGTTTCCCCCTGAAAAATTAATTTCAAATGCATGGATAACACTGAACCTCGGTATACAAAATAACAAAAGAAATGGTGATCATTGGTACTTTAATTTCAAATGGAGTAAATGAAAGACAAGATCCATGTAATCAACTCAAACTAGTTAGGACTTTAGAACTAAAGGTTGTGTGATGATAACTACTGTGAAAGGTTAATGATTCCGGAAATTAATCATTCAACCAAAGAATTACAAAAAATAAGTCAATAAGTAAACACTTAATAGCCACTAGACTAAATTAAAAACGTTGAAGGTGCACTTACTGTGTAGAGGTGGTTAAACCCCCGCCCTTGGGTCGAATTTGAACCATATCCAATTTTCCATCTGCAGACAGAAGCAAAAGAGAGTGAAAAAAATGGGTAGCATTTAACCACCACTGGCCCGACTCCCGAACCTAACCCATGATCTCAGTTTGGATAAGACAGTCCAAAAGTATGGAAAATTTAATAGACTGTAATGAAGAACAAACCTTCTCTTGCAGCTTTCAGCTCATCTGCCTAAATGAAAGGAAGGAAAAAGATGAGAAAATGGAACCAAAACATTTATCACGATAGCACCATCCTTCAAGTGTATGAGCACAGTTTCATCAATTCTGCTTATTTTCTAAATAAATGAAAAGAGTGATTCAAGTCTCTGCTGGTTTTGGAAGCCACCAATCTAACAGATTGTTTTAATTCCTCCCTAATAAAGGGATCAATATTTGAACTGTCAAAAGGCAACAAAAAGTTCGCGGTCTATTCAGAACAGAGAACCGTAAAACTTACAATGGAATCTGTGCACCATGCATGAGGTGTTTAAATAGCTCAGCAGTTCTAAGGCTCTTAATTTTTTGGTATTTCAATTTTTACATGTACGGAGTTTTTTGCGACGACAAAAAACTAAGAAATTTTTCAATGTTCTGATAAATATATATATAAACAGGTAGTCATGAATACAAATGTCTGATATATTTCCAGCAGAGTGCTCAATATAAGGGAATTAAAACACAAGTTCGATTCAATGTATGAAGGACTGGACCTTGGACATACCGCGGGTGAAGTGACCGAGGACAAAGAAAATACCCTATCTTCAAGCTGAAACTTTCTGGGTCTTTTTAAGCTGACACACAGAGTAAAATGTGTTGGACGTTGCTAAAGCGTCAAAAAGAGAAACGATAACAGGCATAAAGTAAAACTTATGCACCCCTATAGTCGCATACAAGGCTTATCAGGTTAGTGACATTTAGTTTGATTTCTATTGTAATGAAGTTTTAAATGAGTAACATGGGCTTGCACATAATGAACCATGGTTTCCTCATTCTTTTTGCTACTTACATCCTAAATTGAGCATTTACTTTAACATTTTATTTATCGTAATTCAATACATGTTGCATTTTCTGTCATTTAAACTGCTAGCGAAATAAAAAATAAATTACCACCAAGGAGTATACAGAAATAATTTGCAACCTGCAACATACACGAGTGAGGCATGTTTACAAGCATAATAATTCCAGGAGTTGCCTGGAGTTTTTCTCTTCAAAAAAAGTCAGGTTCACTTAATTATCTGATTTGGTGATTAATGAGTTTTTCACGAACTGCAACATAACTATTCTTTAGACATATACTCACCACTTCCTTGTAACTTACAACAAGAACAGAACACAGTGTTCAATCACAGAAACCAGTCAAAAACAGAAGTAGTTAAGTTTAAACCCTAACAGATTTGTCAAAAATGGATAAAAGATTTGATGAAAATATAGATATGCTTCGATGTATCAATATGTTGATATCACACAGCTTTGAGAGCTTCAAGCCTAGGTATAAAAAGGCTAACAGTAAATAACAACCAAATCTCACAAATGCACAACACAAGGTCCAAATTCCCACCCACAAATAGGGTTGTCACGTGCACAATAGTTACGTTACCAGGCCAACGGATTAAAATACAAATTTAATGACATCTGGTATGGCATAAAGTTGCTTACTTAGATGTATTCTTCGATGAAGTAAGAAATCCATCAAAGCCTTTCAATGCATTCCCAAGAATGTTGGTTTCTTGCAAATAGCTTGTCTCCAGTTCGTATACCTAAGAGCAACACCCACAATACTTGGATTGAAAAACAATAAAATAAATGCTCCCAAAAAAAGAAAGCAACTACATAAACAAAGAAACCCCATCTTAACCTTAACTTTCATCCAAAAAAAAAAAAAAAAA
>NW_027360507.1:3055-21382 GCF_012295235.1 Primulina huaijiensis
ATATTTTATTTATTTTTCTGAGATAACGTTGATATAGCTTGTATTAGCACTCTCACAAGAAAAAAAAACTAAAAATGTCGAAAAATATAAAGATATTGAACTAATATTAAAATTTGATATAATATCAAAATTACAAAACACAAAATTGGAGTTTGTTGTATATATTACATATAATTACAATTTAAAAGAAATCAAATAACATAAAATATTTCATTCTTTGAATTTCATACAAAATAACTATAATCAGTTATATCTAAAATTGCAACACTTATTTTTATTCCCTAACTAATAATCTGTCAATAGGTGAATGGTCCAACCTTATGTATGTGAAAATTGGGCTGGGCTACATGTGGCCCATTTCAAAATTCGGACTATCATTTCATACCAAACCAACTGCAGATAAATTACAAAAAAATAAAATTGCAAATTGGACAATATACATGTGTGTAAATATATATAAATAAAATGTTAAAATTTTAAAACTAGTCACATGTAATTCGTGGATAAATTTTTTAATTTCTAAACATTAGGTTTTAGATTAAATTTTTATTTGAATATTTTTTTAATTTATTGTTTTAAATCATATATCAAAATTACAGCATAAATTTCATTATTTTTTATAATTATATTTTAATTTTTGTTTATTTATAAACAAAATAAATTATAAAAAAATATTATATATATATATATAAAAGAATATGTACCATAACCACTACAAAAGAATTATTCTTCCGGTACTTTTAGATTTTTGGGTTTTCCCTTTCGGTGGCTACATTTTCTTCATTCTTTCTCCTCCATTTGCTGTACAATAATCTCCCGAACTGTTTCCATGTCGTTCCGTGGAGTAGGGGTCTGTTTCTTTTCCAATATTTCTATTTTTTTGTGGTATTTTTACATCTTAACTCCTGTTGATTGGTCGACCGATTTGCGTATGTATTAGTGCTCTGATCTTGTAGTTTATATCTTTATATTTGTTTTTTTTGTTGGTCTTGTTTTTTGTTTGCTGAATTATGGAATCTCTTTGAGAAACTTCAGTTAAAGTGAGGTATTGTGGGGATCTTCTTACTTTGTTGTTTAAATTGAAGACGTGAAGTAGCATCCTTGGATGGTCTCGTCCTTGTTTGCTTATGTATTATACAATCCCCTATGATTTCTATTCATCTCTGTTGATCTGTACTTGAGTGGTTTATTGTCGTTGCATTCCTGGCCTATGGTTTGTTTTGCTGGCTTACAAAGAATTGGAACTAGCGTGATAGTTTGTTTTGTTATTTGAATTCCTGGTGTTAGGGTTAGAGAATATCTGCACTGATTTTTGGGTCGAGGATTTTCTGGTTTTTGGGAAATTGGAGTCATGGATAGATCTGAATTGCCCCTTTGAGATTGGTTTGATGGAGCATAGAATGTATTTTTTGGCTCATGATTGGCATTTGAGGTTAATAATTTAAATGAAATTTGATTTATGATCTATGAGTTAATTATGTTATTCTAATTCATTCTTAAGCTTTTTACCGATATTTACAATCTCAGAGAAATGCGTCATCCGGAATGGGTGTTGCTGATCACAGCAAAACCACATACATGGAACTGCAACGGAAGAAGGTATACCGTTATGTGATTTTCAAGATTGAAGAAAAGAAAAGTGAAGTTGTGGTCGAGAAAACTGGCAGCCCGGCTGAGAGTTATGAAGATTTTGCTGCATCTCTGCCCGAGAATGACTGCCGATACGCTGTTTATGACTTCGATTATGTGACTTCTGAGAACTGCCAAAAGAGCAAGATCTTCTTCATAGCATGGTCTCTCTCTTTCTGTCGCTCTGTAATGCAAACAGTTATCTTGTAGGCATCCCATGCATATCCTTTCCCCCCTTCATTTAGACGGGTATCCTTGCCAAATAATTTTGGAAACAACCTTCATTTTCAAAATGGTTTCTTTTTTTATGGCATGTTATTTGCAAATCACTGTTTTGCAGACTGTCCTGAGTGTCAGTTTAGGCGTTATTTTCTACATATCACCTGCAATTTAAATAGTTTAGCTGGGCTACTCCAACTTCATTTAGGATTTTAGCTTCCAGTTTAAGGTGATTTTGTTTTGCATACATATTTGTGTATCACAATAACTATTTCCACTTTAAAAAAAACAAATAAAAAACAACTGTTTCACTTGTTATTATGCTGAATACAATGTGGTATTCCATATTAGGCCAGACCAACTTGTTTAATTGGTTCCTGAAAATTTTCCAACTCATCTGGGATAAATATTTTTTTTAAACCATGTGATACAGACACCACACAACGGCTATCACTTTTACTTAAGTATCTTTCTCCTTCTTTTTTTCCATTTATGAGTTTTGAACTTCTTTCAGTGATCTAGGAACCAGTTACTATCCCATTTTACAAATCCAAGTGAACACAACTAGATAGAGAACAATATTGCTGTGAGTTCGGCCGGGTGTAACCATTTCTGGATTTTGGTTACATTTGTTGATTGAGTGCTTGGATACTCTAAATTAAATGTCTTTTGGATAATACAAATATTTGTTGCATATAGGATGAAACTATGTTGAACTGTTTAAGATGTTCGGTTTAGAATCAAAACAAGAATTTGTGCTCAGGGTTTTATATTGACGAGATTGTTGTATCTTCTCGTTGTCATCAACCTCACCTAATTGTACCAAATTGTCAGGTGTCTGTTATATTTTGTTTTGAATATTAGAATGTGCAGGGTGTAGGCGTCTTTTGGTTATATTTTGAAACTTACCTTTCTTAGAACGTGTAAATTTCCTGGTGTTATGTGCATGTATGCAGCATATAAATGTTGCACCTCCATGACTTCCTTCCCCACCGAAAGCCATAGCAAAATCATTGATTTCATATAGTAATTCAAATGATAACGAGGTAACAGCCATTAATTGAGATTTCCATGTTCATTTCAGGTCTCCTTCCACCTCTCGAATCCGTGCAAAGATGCTCTATGCCACATCCAAGGAAAGGTTTAGGAGGGAACTGGAAGGTGTACATTATGAAATTCAGGCAACTGACCCTACTGAAATGGACCTTGAGGTGATCAAGGAGCGTGCTAATTGAAGAGTTTGCAGCTGAAACATAGGTAATATATCATGGAGCGTCTCCAAGAAAAATGAGTTCCTTGTATACTTGTGTATACATTTATACATGGCTTAATTAAAAATAATTCGACCCCTGGGAAGGCTGATTTGGAACTCTTGGTTTTTTCCTGTTATGGGTATCATATTGTTCTTCTTCTCATGAATCATGATGCTTTCCAATGAAGAATATTTGTGACAATGTCTATTGACAGTTGAATACTGAAATATTGGGTGCTTCTGTTGAATTGTGTATGTGCCTTTTATAATATCAGGTTAAAAATTGTCGATATGTGTTCCTTGTCGAGCGTTAGCATGATCCCAGAAAACGACACCTTGTCTAAAACTGAACTTTCCATAATCTTGTGAGGAATGGAAGGGAGGTTGATGTGATATGGAAAAATTTGTAGAATTTCACGATGGTTTGTAAATTAGATTTGAAAGTATTTTACTTGCGTACTTGATTTCTGTAACAGTTTGTGCTAATATTTTTACAAAGCGATGATAGTCCTCAGTATAAAATATGTCATCTGTGAGAGTCCATGCTGGCTAGCTTCCCCTTTCTTCTTTTAGTTTAAGACATCATTCAACTTAAAACTTCGAATCATGATTTGTAAAATGCCAACCTTTTCTTTTGCATGTTTATTCACATTCTGTCATAGAAAAATTGGGTAGGATTCCTATTTGATATGAGACGCCACATTGCCACGTCATTGCATGTATAGAATATAATATATATATAAATATTTATTTATTGCAAATTTATAATATATTTTATTTTTAAAATAATTATTTTAAATTTAATTTTTTATGTTTAAATGATGGTTAAATACGATAAGAAGTGGTAACATGTAGGAATTAGTTGAGCGAAATGTGGAACGAGATTGCTGTACATAAAATGAAATCTCTGTTCATATTGAATATTGGACTAAAATTGAAAAAAAAAAAATAGTATGACAAGTCATATCTAACTTATTACTCATCAGTACATGAGATAAATAAATTATTAATAATTAGATATATTATAAAATGAAATATATGGATAAATAATATGGTGAGATAACGTACATGATGTTTGGTATAATTTTAACATTATAGATTAATTTTGCGTATTACCTTGAAATGATTAAAGTACACCCAGTTATATTACTTAAATATAATAAATACATAAAAATAGTAATCTGAAATAAATAAATAAGTAATTTTAAAAATTTTAAAACGTAAAATTTGAAATTCTCAACCTGCTTTACGAATTCTAATTAAAATCCGTTTAATTGCGCATTTTTTGTGGATTTTTAAATAAATAACTATTTTTTAATATTTAAAAAAAAACTCATTTCCCATTATAATTAATTTCTCATATTTTTCAGCGTCAATTTACTATTACACCATTTTCAAAAAGTAACGTATTGTTTAGAAACAAATATATATAAGATATAGATATACATACACATCCGCACACATAGAGATATAAAGATATAGATACATGTATATTCACAGCAGCCAACTAAAACAGAACAATCCAAACAATTATTCTTTTGTAATTCAAAAATTTACTTTGGTTTGATTAAGATTATGACATGGGCTAGTTTATTTATATTTTAATTGAATTCTTCTTCTTTCTAGTTGCTTTTTTGCTACATTTTCCATGATACAATCGGGAGAACAAATTCCCTAGAATATTATTATCACATAAAAAGAAGGGTATATATATATATAAACTGGAACTTACACATTCCTACCCCTCGAAGATATTTTGTGGACAAACGCTAGGCTTAAACAGTCCCACCTCTCTCCCAAAAGGGTGTGCACAAAGAACTTTTTAGGGAACAAAAGATTGATCTGCCACTCCTTTGTATTTGACCATCATCCCAAACTTTAATCTCCCCTCAGATTTTTTCAGAGATAAAGATGAAACGGTCCTGTCCTGTTCAAAGGATAGAAAGACAATGGACCTCACATATCTCTTATACATTGTTGAGGTAGATAACCTCTTATTTTCCCGTCTTAGACGCGTGACCGGACGGACCCAAGGGGAGTCTAATGAGGCCAAAAATATATATATATATATATATATATTTGATTTCTATTGGTGAATCATGACATGCAACTTTCCAAAAAGTCATTAAAAATATCTAAAAATCATGGCATGAAACTTTACAAAAAATTATTAAAAATATGTAAAAAAGTTATTTCAATGCAACTGTAAGAGATGAAGTTTTTATAATTTTGTTTGAGTCAGCGTATGACATTAAGAACCTAATATTTCATGAAAAATTTGTCACTTCAAGTATAAAAAATATGATGGAGTGTTATTCATTAGTTTTTTTTTTTTTAATGCTCCAATCAAAAAAAAACTTTTGTATAAGAAATTTGTAACTATTCATTTGTATTTGGTTATGTTTATGAGGTAATAAATATATTTCTCACCAAATTTTAACAAAGATAGAGTAAATGAGCTATATAAAAAATACAATAAATTTTTTTTTTTTTATGAATGAGCAAATGAAGGGGGCACATAATATGATATCACAGTCCCCCGTAACTTGACAAAACCTGTGCATGTATATTTCTCTCTGGATCCAGCTTGGAGAGACAAACGCTGTCGGATGATGTTCATTTCACATTTCGTTCGGTGGGAATTTGTCCCCCAACGTATACTTACTTTTTGGTAGAGTTTATATCGTTTTACTCACACCCGAACAATTCATTTAATTTCTTTTTACCAGTTTCATGCAATGCTAATATTTTTGCCAAAAGCGTGAACTTTTGATATGCTTTGCTACCTTAATACTCTTGAAATATTGGTTTAGGATAAGTTATTCTTTTTAATTTTACCAGTGTTCTAAAAAAAATTAGCTTTTGAGTTTCACCATTAATTCACAAGGTTCAAATTTTTTTTTAATGGAAGGTTTTTATGAATATATATAACTATCGAATCAAAAGTCATCAATATTTTTTTTAAAATTTTGGATACTTAATTAATAATGGGGTTCAGTTTTTATCAGATTAGAATTTTACAGTTGTGTAGGAAACTATTAATCAGAGTAATTTTAACTTTAAAATTTATTCATGTAATCTTAAATTTAATCAGCCAGCAATTCAAATCTACCTTAGATACCATCCATCGTTCTTAGTTTCCGTCTCTTCGAAGTATTGAGTGGGCCTACGGATAAACATTATTTAGTCATTTTCTGGATGGAGGTGACTGGCTAGTTTGTCGTGGAAACACAGAACTTGGTCAGCTGAATCTTAATCTTTTGTGCTCTATAAAGTCTCTCTCTCTCTCTCTCTCTCTCTCTCTCTTTCTTTCTCAATTGTGTATCAAAATCATTACGATAGATATCGGTGCTTCTTACTAAAGTCGTGCGTACTTTTTCTTGATTTTTTTGTGGGATCTGGTCTAAACAAGCATTTGAAGGATTACATCTTAGATATGGGTTCAAGTTCTTGTTTTTATATGGCGGATTTGAAGTTTTGTCTGTGATATTTGACTGAGGCATGCTTTGGACGGTTTCTTGCGATGGAGGAAAGATAAAATCTTTGGATAGAATCTAGAAAACGGATTGTGGGATGGGGAAGATACAGTCTCTGTGCAGTTTTAATCTCAAAAGGATTCAATTCATGGGAACGGAAAGTAACTGCAAGAGCATAGTTGTGGTTTAGGAGGGATTTGTGAAGTTGAATTTGCTGAAAAATGAACACCGTTGTAGAATCAAGGATATGGATTTGTGGGTAGGCTTAACATATATGATTTTTCTGGCAAGGGATTGAATTCTTGAAATGGAAAGTAATTGCAAAAGCATAGTGTGGTTTAGGAGGGATTTGAGGATTGAAGACAATCCTGCTTTAGCTGCTGCTGCTAGGGATGGGAGTGTATTACCAGTTTTTATATGGTGTCCTAAAGAAGAAGGCCAATATTTACCTGGTCGAGTTTCACGGTGGTGGCTTAAGCAATCACTTATTCATTTGAAGCAATCTTTGAAATCTCTCGGGGCTGAATTTGTGCTGATCAAAGCACAGAGCACTCTTTCTGCTCTATTGGATTGCATAAGTGCTGTTGGGGCGACAAAAGTCGTGTTTAACCATCTCTATGGTGAATTTTTTCTAATCGTTTTTTTGGCTTATTATGTATATTGTGAGTTTAATAGATGATTTGATCTTTAAATACATGTATCGTTATAGGCTAAATACATATCTAGCTTGATTTGTGGGATCGTGGTCTGCCAGGTAGTTCATTGTTTTCTTAGAGTCCTAGACCTCTATCATTATTGGCTTCAGGTCCCTATTGAAAGTTGAAATACCCCTAACAAGGCTTAATAAATAATATTTCTTTAGTTTGGTGATATATGTTTAACCTTATATAGAAGTCTGGTTGATATATAATCTTCATATTGGAATGTGTCTTTTTTCAGATTTTGTTGAACTCGTTACTTAGGCACTTCCTGGAATTCTTAAATCTGGATTTGTTGTGTTCTATTATAGATCCTGTTTCACTTGTCCGTGATCACAATATCAAACAAAAGTTGAGTGATATGGGAGTTAGTGTTCAAAGCTACAATGGTGAGCTATTGCACGAGCCTTGGGAAATATACAATGATGATGGAAATGCTTTTACAACATTTAAAGCGTTTTGGAATAAATGCTTAGACATGCAAATGGAACCCGCTGCACATATTCCTCCTTGCCAGTTGGTTCCAGCTGCAGGTAATAACTCTTTTCTTTTTGTTTTTGTGTCAATCTTGCTTTCATATCTAGTTATTCTATCAATAGAGCATCGAGTGGTGGATAGATGCACAAGTTCAAAATTTGAGCTTCAGCTTGACTATCTTGTGCTTGATGAAATCAGAATGAAACAAGAAACAAAACATATGTGTGTGTGTGTGGATATATATATATTGGCATTGAGAAAGTAAGCAAAAAGTCGGACAATCTTTACGTGTTTTTGACAGGAAAAGTGGAGAATTATTCTATTGAGGCGTTGGGTCTTGAAGATGAATCAGAAAAGTCGAGTAATGCATTACTGGGAAGGGGTTGGTCACCAGGTTGGACCAATTCTGACAAGGCTTTTAACGAATTTGTAGAAAATCATCTGCTCAACTACTCGAAAGATAGACTCAGGGTTGGGGGGAACTGCACGTCCCTCTTGTCCCCGCACCTTCATTTTGGGGAGCTAAGCATAAGGAAAGTTTTCCAGTGTGTAAGGATGAAACAAATAGTTTGGAAAAACGAACAAAATTTGTTTGGGGAAGAGAGCGTAAATCTTTTTCTCAAGGCCGTTGGATTAAGGGAGTATTCCCGATATATATGTTTTAATTTCCCATTTACTCATGAGAGATCATTGCGGGGCAACTTGAAATTTTTTCCTTGGAATGCTGACCAAGCACGATTCAAGGCTTGGCGACAGGGCCGAACGGGTTATCCACTAGTTGATGCGGGGATGAGAGAGCTTTGGGCTACTGGATGGATTCACAATAGGATAAGAGTGATAGTTTCAAGTTTCTTTGTGAAGTTTCTTCTCCTACCGTGGCAATGGGGGATGAAGTATTTCTGGGATACGCTTCTGGATGCAGACCTGGAAAGTGATGTCCTGGGATGGCAATACATCTCCGGAAGTTTGCCTGATGGGCATGAAATTGACCGAATGGATAGCCCACAGGTAAGATAGTTTCATATTTTATGCTACCGCTCTCTATCTCAAAATGTACGTTGCTTACATCTTTTAGTATGTGGATTCATGGCTGTGATCATAACATTAGGAATTCTGCATGGGATCATTACAAGTGTCTTGATTTGTGGTCCACTCAGCGAAACTGTAATGGTGCAAACCAAAATTTGAAAACACAGATTTATTTCTTTCCCTGACATTCTGACTTTAGTTTAAAATTGCCGGTTTAAGAAAGTAGACTTGGGACTCGGTTGAGCAACAGATAGGGGGAAAAAATAACTTGAGATCTGTTGGATGTGTTTTGGTTCCTAGATGAACTGCAAGTCAATCTGTTAACATAAATGAAGAGAGCTCAGAGTCGTGTAAGTTTTTTTGTTAATGGATACAATGGGGGTGGGGAAATATATCTACCTCAACCCACGCAAGTGGGACTCTAAGGGCCTCGCGAGGTTAAGAAAACCTGAAATTTATGGTTTATTTGACGGATTTCAAGCAATTATCAAACTTAACGTGTGTGGAGACATGATTATTGGCGTCAAAGCACACTGCAGAGACTTGGGGATACTATCAGTCCTGTACTTTGGTTAGATTTGTATTCAGGACGATCTGTACCATTGCCTTGTGATTTTTCAGTGATTGTAAAATATATTCCATGTTGAATATGGCAGGAACATATGAGCCACTTTTTAAGTCTGGACTTTAGGTATCAAGATTTTATTTGCGTTTAAAATAGCTAATACTGTATTCTGCACTCAACAGAGCTCTTAGGCGGCCTTCACATTCATTGGGTTTAGAGTATGACATTAACTGGTTCTTTGGAAGCCCATTAATTCACACTGTTTTGAAAGCTGTATCTTTTTATTATCTTTAATTTTATCTCGATTTATGTTCCAGGTTCAGGGATTCAAGTTTGATCCAGATGGTGAATACGTGAGGCAGTGGTTACCCGAGTTAGCACGAATTCCTACCGAGTGGATTCATCATCCATGGGATGCTCCTCTTATAGTGCTCACATCTGCTGGCGTAGACTTGGGGTCCAACTACCCTAACCCTATAATTGACATAGATTTGGCAAGGGTTGGGCTAACAGAAGCCATATCAATTATGCACACGAAAGAAGCAGCAGCAAACGCCAATGGAACAGACGAAGTCGTATTTGATAACTCTGAGACCTATGCCAATTCGTCCATTCCTAACGTAGTTGTGAAGGGAAGGACTCCGTTTTCAGCAATTTCATCTTACGATCAAAGGGTGCCGTCTATGCAGAATTCAAGAAGCAAGAAAAGACAGGAACGGGGGAAAGATGAAGGGAATTTGCATGGCAGATGTGATGGAGGTGAATCCTTGAAAATGGACAACGATTTGTGCTCGACAGCTGAATCTTCTTCAAATAAAAAACAGTTAACCAGAAGTAGATATGCGTTCTCTGTTCCCCAATGTTGTTCAGCAATTTCAAAGGACGCATCAGCACAAGTTCAAGATTCATCTGATCTCATGGACAAATGGCAAGAAGAAATCGACTCTGAAAAGATGATGAATGAAAATGGTAGTACAATGCTTTAAACCGCCTTTTTCGTTTCAATTCGTCTCAAATGCTATGACATATCGAATTCTACTAGCTAAATCTGGTCTGTGTGTGCAGGATCCATCCATCTGCATACTTCAAGAGATGATATTACTAATGAGTATGAAAGATCATTGATTTGATCCAATGAGTGCAGAAGCATGAGAGGTTTTTGTTCTGGTATGTGTTGTTCTCTTGTAAATTAGTGCTTCACACCTAAATAATAACAGGTTTTTGTATGTGTTCTTTAGAAGATGGTGTATGTTATTAGGATTCGAAACACAATATGTATATTAAATTATATATACATAGAGCAAGAAAAATCTCCTTTTTGTACATTTAATTTTTGAAAATCCCTTTATGAATATCTTATTTTTTCAATCTTTAAATTTGAAAGATATATTTCACGGACTATTTTCTATTTTTTTTTTTAACATCTTAGCTTCTTCTATTTTTATTGGAGTATTTCAAAAATAAAAATTACCGTGGATCATCCAACAAACCATGATGATAAACATAAGATAATGGCAAAAACTTGTGTGAGACGGTTTCACGGGTCTTATATTGTGAGACAGATATTTTATTTGAGTCATCTATGAAAAAATATTACTTTTTATGTTAATAGTATTACTTTTTATTGTGAATATCGGTAGGGTTGACTCGTCTGACAGATAAAGATTCGTGAAACCGTCTCACAAGAGATCTACTCTAAGATAATTTATTTAAAGATTAATTAATTCGAGTTGTCTATAATTGAGTTTAAAAGCCTAACTCTGGCAATTATCGACTGCTTTGCCGGTATTTTACCAGAAGCTTCCATATCTGCATCCCAACTGTTGAGAATCGTCAACTTTCTTTCAACAAAAACAGTAATATTGGCAATTTTCGAAAAAAAGAAAAAGATTGGATTTTATTGTATGTATACGCAAACACAAAGAATAAGAACGTGTTGAGAGGCTGCTTCGAGATAGCCTTTCTCCCAAGAATTGCACAGAAATACAAAGAAGAATTATATGTAGACTGGGAAATTTTCTATTCAAAATGTATGTTCATGCTTAACAACTCATGTTTTTGTCTTTTATTATACTAGTATTTTCTTTAGTGCATAATTCTTGCGTATAATTTAGAATATGTTTTTCTATACTATTTGCTATGAACTACATAATCAGCTAATTTGCTTGGCATGTTTGTGTTTGAATGTTTGAGTTTAATGAATTGACATTAAACAAAAGAAAAGACAAAAAAATCGCCAAATAAGAACGTTCAAATATGTGTATTAAAAGCTGCGAGGAAGTTATCTCAAACAACAAAGGAGGTGTTGAGACGTCTAAACAAGGCACCTAAGTGCCTCCTCTTGTGCTCTGGAATTTCCAGGGCACCGGGAGAGATGCCTAGACGTCTGACGACACTGATTGACTGAAAGTTTCTAGTTTCATGATATCTTGCATCCAAATGATGTCTCTTGACGTTTTTCTTTAGGTTTTTGGATGAAGGGATACCATTTAGATGAAACAGCATGTACTTAATGATTGACGTTTATAAATACATTTAGTTTCTTGTTTCTGCTGTAATTTTGAATTCGGTTGTAAAAATATTTTTCAATTTTTATGAAATGAATAAACTGGTTTAAGAATATTCAGTCTTATATTTTGTAATATATTGTTTGAGAACAACGTCAATGTCATCCGCTCCGAGATAAGGGCGTGACAAGCATTATATAATTAGGATATGAAGAGAACTAGTTATCTAACACACACTAGCAACAAAGACAATTATTTGTATGATTGTCCGTTGCTTCGTATCTATGTATTGTTTCTGCTAGCTTATTCATATGATTTGAACCCTTTGGCTTTCCTCAAAAGTCGTTCAAATGAGACCACAAGTATTCTACTTCCTCCTATTTAATAAAAATAAATAATAGTAGCACCTTCTAAGTTGCTTCACAGAATATATAGCAGATAAAAGAGGGTCGTTCAAATAAATTTAAAATTTTAAAATCTTATACATAATTTCGCTATATATAAATCTTTTAACCATTGTTTTTAATAATGCCAGATTAAAAGGACCTTAAAATTTGATTGCAACGACGTACGCAGTTGAAGAGAGTTTTACAAAATTTTCACAAAATAAAATAGTTCAGGTTGGAAATCCGTCTCACCTGAGTTTTTGTGTATATGTATATACCTAAGAAAAAAAATAAAAAGATAAACTATATGTGTATGTTCAATAATTCGAGTTCATAACTTATATCGACGAATTTTAACCAGCAAAAATAATTTTGGAAAGCATTTTCTGTCAAAGGGTTGAGGACCGAAGTATTTTTATTTGAAGGATAATATTGATTTTTTTTAATTATTTCAACAATTTACTAAATTTTACTGATTAGACTATTTAAAATAATCTATATACATAATATTTTTATATTTACAAAATATAAATTTATCCAATATTTCACAAAAATTACAAAATTTGGATTCGTAGGGCCACACAATTAAGTTGTGTATGTGGACTATTAAAAAAGTATTAAATAAATAATTATCAAGACTTTGGCAAAAATTTGTGTGGGACGGTTTCACATATCGTATTTTGTGAGACAGATATCTTATTTCGGTCATCCGTGAAAAAGTATTACTTTTTATACTAAGAATATTTCTTTTTATTGTGAATATCGGTAGGGTTGACCCGTCTCACAGATAAAGATTCGTGAGATCTACTCCAAGACTTATAACTTCTTAATATTTCCTAAATGCAGGGGCATATCGAGGAGTTGAGAATTTAAACGGAATTTTGAACGTGGACGTTACGATCTTGTAACCCAATTGTAAATGTACGGAATCATAGGATTCGTGCATGGTTGGTTGGTAATTGTCAAGAACAGACACGCTTGCACTCTTTTCCAGTTTTCCTAGTCTCTATCTAATTATCTGAATCATAATTTTTATATTGTTTTGGAATTTAAATTTGAATTATGAGAATTTGAAATAAGTAATTACTCTGCATAAATTTTTCGTGTTTATAAATTTTTTATCAATTATAATACATATTCATATAATTTCATCAGCTCATTGAACGATCCAAACAGTACTTAATTTTAAACCGTTATTGAATCAAACATATTACTTATAAGTCAACTTTCACATTTTAATATTAATTAATAATTAATAACAATATTCAATTTCATTAGATTATCTTTCCATATCTTGAAGTGTTTCATCTATGTGAATTCACTGCGAAACAATTAGTTAAAACATAGCTATTCCATCGATAAAGCACGTCACTACTGTAGATAACTAATTTCATATACCGTTGCAAAAATATTCCCTATATTTATCCCTATTGTATATTTGTATTATAGTATATTATCATAACTTGTAGCAAAATATTATTCCCTTCCAGCTTGCTAAAATTTAGGACATTTTGTTTCGTTTCAAGTTTTTCCACATTTGTAATGCATCTTGTGAGAAATCAGTGTTCTAAAATTCGACCTAGCGGTTAGCACTCACGCACCGAAAAAGTGTTAGTCGATCAGCCTAGACGGCCTAAGATGCTTTAGGTGTCTCCGGGCGCTAGCCAACAACACAGAAGAATTACTTTTTTTTATTTGTTTTTGAAATTTTTTTTTTGAGCTTCTTAATTTAAATTAAAAGTCCAATTTAATAAATGAGTTATTTATTTTTTAGGTCATAAACCAAAGTCCAACAAAAAATATGATTTCTTGGTTTTCCGTAATACATCAAACTTTATATTCGTCAGTGACGTAGAGTGAGAGAATTTTACGATGATGATTTAAAATCCGAAAAAGAAGATGAGAATCACAATGATGATATTGAGTTTGTGTCCGATAACAGACAAACTATTTAAAATTATGGAGAATAAGTTGAGTAAAGTTTTGATAATCCCTTAGTTATGTAATTTTGAATACATTTTAAATTCTCTGTTATTGTATTGAAGTTATTATACATGATTTATTATGTTGATATTGTGAAATCCGCCGAACAATACTTAGTCTCCGCCTAAACTGCTTAGGAGTCTATCCCGACTAGGTTTACTGACTTATCAATCGTTATTTTATTACTATAAATGTTTTTACCTTTTTTTTGTTAAAAGTTTAGGTTTATTGACTTATTAGTCATTATTTTATTACTATAACTATCAACTTTGTCATAATATAATTGTAAAAACATTTTAAAACGTGCTTAAATTCTTCTTTGGATGGAATAACATAAAGACAACAAAATATACCAATAATATAATTGTCAAAACATTTTAAAACGTGCTTAGATTCTTTGGATGGAATAACATCGTTTAATTACTTCATAGGATGTACCTAATAATACGGGAGAGCATATTTATTTTCTATGGGATAAATATTTTTGAAATAATGTTTGGCCGAGAATAATATCATTAAGGATCTCGTTGAGTGAATTTATTAATTGTTAGATATCTCACATCGAATGAATTTATTTTTTGAGAATTATATATATAGACTTAGATGACTTAGTCAATCCTTCTCAGAGCTAGCTTTTGGGTCGGATGATTGTCCACGTTGTCCAAATTCATATATATATAACTAATATGAACTTAATTCAGTCGAGGTAATATATCTAAACATTAATGACTAGATATAATAATACAATGCAATTTTCATTAATAAAATCCGATGGATAATCGAATAATAAAAGTTACAATTGCTTTCAAGTAGTGTTCAGATTCGAATGTGATATTATAAATATTCTAAACTTTAACGCCTTCAAGTAAGGAGTGTTCGAAATTCGAATGTAATATTTTAGAAATATTCTAAAATTTAAAGCCTTCATAGCTGCCTTACTTTATATTTTATATTTATCTTTTCATCGTATTTTTCTTTCTCTCGTCATATTTCATCTCATATCATTTCAATTTTTAAAAAATAACAATATTTATTTTTCTCCATTTTTATAGGTCACAGGCAACCCTATATTTATCAATTAAAATAGATTTCATATACCATGTTTTGTTACTCATACTCGTCATATCTTTGTCTCCTACAATTGCAGTATAAAAAGTTGTCAATTTTCAATTAATTTTTTTTTAAAAAAAAAACAGATTTTATCTATAGTATATTATTAATATTATTAAATTTGAAATACTTATAATAACTAATTTTTAATGTCGTAATCTATTTTAATAATTATATAAATTAATAAAATGCTAAAAATTTTAATGCAATTCATTTGTAACTCAGTAGATAGAGTCTTTATTTATTAAATATCAAGTTACAAGTTCACTTTTACTTAAGTTTTTTTAATTTATTTTTAAATTTATATATCAAAATTACACTATAGTCTCTGATTGTTTTTTATAATTATATTTTAATTTTTATTCAAATATAAATTAAATAAATTATTAAAAATATTATAGTGTCGATACAGTAATCTCACGCTTGCCGTATGTGACACGACTGACTGATATTATATTATTATATATTAAATTAGAAATGTGTTGGACAACCGTAACTCCTGAACACAAACTCCGTTAACTATGACAGAATATCCACCAAACGACTCTCATAAAACACCCCACACACCCGTTGCCTTCTCCGCGAACAGAAAACAGCGCTCATGAACAAGCAGCTAGATAGAGACTACACAGTGGGCGAAGAGATAGGTAGGGGCAGATACGGCGTCGTTTTCAGGTGCCATTCCACCTTGACGGGGGAATGCTTCGCCCTGAAGTCCATCGACAAGCGCCTTATCCAACACGATGCCGATGATAGCCACTGTCTTCGCAATGAGGCCAAGCTCATGCGCCTCGTCTCCGATCATCCCAATGTGCTTCATGTTTTCGATGTCTACGAGGATGATGATTGTGTGTACATTGTGTTGGAGCATTGTGGTTCGACGGATCTCTATCAACGGATTACTACCCCACCCGTTTTTCCCGAGAAAGAAGCTCACCGTGTAATGGTGAGTTTTGTGGGATTTATTTAGTTTTTCTTTGCCAGAATTTGGATGTATTTTTATAGAGATGTCTTAAGAAAGGAGAATGCCGTGCAAAATTAGTACTGTACCTAATTTGGCATCATATGTCTTTTAAGAAAGTAATCTTTAAAAAACAAAAAAACAAAACAAAAGCTGATTTCAGTTTTTGGATCTCTTTTCTAGGTGCCATTGATGGACGCCATAGCTCATTGCCACCGCCGTGGAGTATCCCACCGGGACATCAAACCGGATAACATTCTGTTCAACAACTACAACCAGCTGAAGCTGGCGGATTTTGGCTCCGCTGAGTACTTCCACAGTGGGGTTCCCATGTCCGGCATTGTGGGGACACCATACTATGTCGCCCCAGAGGTGGTGGCAGGGAGGGACTACAATGAAAAGGTAGATGTGTGGAGCGTAGGTGTCATTTTGTACATAATGTTGGCCGGGATCCCTCCTTTTTACGGGGAATCGGCGACAGATATCTTTGAAGCTGTGAGGAGGGCGAATTTGAGATTCCCGAAGAGCATTTTCGGGTTGGTCTCCTCGGAAGCTAAAGACTTGTTGAGAAAGATGCTTTGCAAGGATGTGCACAGAAGGTTTTCTGCGGAAGAAGTTCTGAGTAAGTGATTAAAGCTTTCGAGGATTCTGTTTCAAAGTTTGGATCTTTTTCTTATGCTACCTTGTGCCATGAGGTTCATCCAATGTTGTAAAAGGGTTACGTATGTCTTTTAACGTTATCTAATACAAGAAAAAAGGATACAGCTCTCAAGGTTCGTCCAATGTTGTGACAGGATCACATATGTTTTTTCATGTCTTCCAATATCGAAAAAATTGATGTAGCTCCAATTGTTATTGGATCAATACTAACCAAAATTAAGGGTATGGGGCAACCCAATGCTCCAATTCATTGCAAGATTGCTTTAATAACATTCAAACATGTCAAATGTGAGGTGCAACCGTGCAACTTGAAATATGTTACTATTTCTCCTGTTTCTTGCAGAACATCCATGGATGATTGACGGTGGAGACTCCAGACCAGTGTGTTTTCAAGCTTAAGAAGACAGTTTCCAATTCGATCGCGTGTATGTAGGCAACCTTTGTCCATATAACTGTGTGTAACAAGTGAAATGTATATATAGCTCTGCACAAAGCATTTGTAGAACTGTGCAGATGGCGGAACTTAAGTGGCCTGAGGTCAAATAATCCCGAGCAAGCCTTCTGTCCGAGGTAACGCCGGTACATTAACTTGACTTTTTGTTGCCGTGTTTCTTCTTAAGCTAGAACGAGTCCCCTTGAAAATTGACTCTGCTTGTGTATGTAACAAACTTTCTTTCCCTTGAGCTGACTCTTATGGATCAAGCTCTCTTGGAAGGTATCTATAGAATTAATTAATCAAAAGTTCTGTGGCATGATAAATTTAGTTTAAATTTCCAGTACAAACCTTACTGTTTTGGTGCAAAATGACGAGGCATTATCGAACATCCTTGTATAATCGTACGTTTCCATGATAATTGGATTCCAAAATATTTTTCACTCATATCTTTCAATTTATTTATTACATTTATATTATAATTTTTTTATTATCCAAGTGTCTAACTAGGTGGTTTCCAGGACCTGAATCTCTATAAATTTGAAATCTCGTGTATCGGTATGAGTAAGCAACTAACGTTCCATAATAATTTGGTGAAATTATCTTCGTGGAGAAAAAACATGCACAAAAACGGACATATCCTCTTTCACTCAATTATGTGAAGTTTCTAATGGTCATTAGGAATGGTATAATTGATCACTATCGCATGGGTTTTTTTTTCTCTAGTTTGTCCGTCTTTAATTCATTCATGATCTATGTAATTTTTTTTATAGTTTTGTTATGCTGCAAACCTCCTGTGTTTCATATATCTATTGGATATACAGTTTCATCACATCTAAAAGAAACGTGACACTTCATTGGTGCTTATATAGGTATGTAACATAACAAAATTGATTTTATATATATATATATATATTGTTGAAAAATTATTTAAAAATGTGT